>NW_027555958.1:42803710-43078710 GCF_003287225.1 Phascolarctos cinereus | reverse complement strand
TCCTTCCTCCCTTCCTCCCTTCCTCCCTTCCTCCCTCCCTTCCTCCCTTCCTCCCTCCCTCCCTCCCTTCCTTCCTTCCTTCCTCTTATGCTAACCCACTGTGGACAAATATGTCTCCAACTATTTAACCTTAGGAATGCTGCTTCCATTGTGTCAATTGGGGATACTTAGTCTGAAGAAGAAAAAATTAAGGGAATGCTTGGACTTGGTGACCATTTATTTAAGAAACAATTATTAAACATCTCTTATGTGTCAAGCACTGTGCTGTGGGCTGAGGGAGGTACAAAGACAATGAAGACATGGTCCCTGCAGTCCATTTGAGCTTGCAAGCTAGAATAGATAAACAGTATAGGAGAGAAATGAGTCAAGAAGATTCCAGGAAATCTTTTACAGGGAAGGGGAAGGGAATAAGCATTCATATAATGTATGACAGCTCATGCCTTTCCACTACTAATCAAGCCCATACCAATTTCTCTCTTAAATCCATTAAGCAATACATACAATATGTACCATAACTTTTAGTTACATAGTGGCTTGCATCATTATTGAATTGTTTCATGTGCATTAATCACCTTTTCTGCTAAGTCATCTGCTCCTTGAAAATGGGAAGTGTGTTGCATATTTTTCTCATATCTTTACAATTCCTAGGACTCATGCTAAATGTTCAATAAATGTTTGATTGAGAATGTAGTTGAATTCTACTTAATGTCGAAGCATTATTGCTTCTTTTCTGAGTCATCTTCGTTTTCTACCTGGCCAAACCTCTTGATACACATCCCAGTAGAGCCTAGAAGGGTCAGCTCTTGGGTGCCAAGGCTAAGTGAGGGGCCTGCTTAGAAAAATCCAACCTCTTGTAAAAGCCAAGTATTTAGTATGTTAAGGCCAA
This sequence comes from Phascolarctos cinereus, assembly GCF_003287225.1. Classification (NCBI taxonomy): domain Eukaryota; kingdom Metazoa; phylum Chordata; class Mammalia; order Diprotodontia; family Phascolarctidae; genus Phascolarctos; species Phascolarctos cinereus. The sequence continues at coordinate 43,077,824 of NW_027555958.1, read as the reverse complement.
CATCAACACATGCACCCGATGCCATATAACTGATCCTCAGATGCTTGTCTGCCTAGGAACCAACATAGAATCATAGAATTTCAGGACGAGTGACCTTAGAGATCATCTCTTTTAATTCACTTTACAGATGAGAAAGTTGAGGCCCAGATAGGTAATCTGCCTAAATCTACACCGGTGGTTTGTGTCAGGCTAGACTAGAGCCCAGGTCTCCTAACAACCTAGTGTTCTTTCCCCTACCATTATGGTGATTTGCAATAAGCTAGCAGTGATAAGATGAAATTTAATAGGAATAAACATAGCCTTACACTTGGGTTCCAGAAATCAACTTCTCAAGGACTAGGATGGGACAGAAGTTCACCTGAAAAAGACCTGTGGGTTTTAGGAACTGAAAATCCAGAAGTCCACAGAATCACTGGGTAATTTTTTTAAAGCCCTGAACATGATCTTGAACTGAATTAAGACAAGCATAGTGTCTAGGAACAGGAGGTTATACTCTGCCTGGTTAAAATACCTCTGCAGTGTTTCCCCCGACATTAATATTAACCTACTGAGTATTCTTTAAAATAGTATTCCTTTTGTTATCTATTTTATTTCTTCGATTAGTAAGCATTCATTTTCTCTCCCTCCTGCCCCACCCCCCAACTTAAAAGAAAACCAAAACTCTTGTGACAAATTTGCATATACAAATACACAAATAAAAGAAATTCCAGCATTGGTCGTGTTAAAAAAAAATGTCCCTACACCTTGAGTCTGTCACCTCTCTATCAGGAAGTAGGTAGAGCAGTTCACTGCTGGTTCCCAGAAAGATGGTTGGTCTTTGGGCTGATTAGAGTTGTTAAGTCTTTCAAAGTTGTTTGTCTTTACAACGTTGTTATTGTTTAAATTGTTCTCCTGGTTCTGCTTATTTCACTCTGTATTAGGCCCTACAAATCTTCCCAGGTTTTTCTGAAACCACTACTTTAATAATTTTTTTTTTTGGTGAGACAATCAGGGTTAAATGACTTGCCCAGGTTCACACAGTAAGTGGCATGTATCTGAGGCTGGATTTGAACTCAGGTCCTCCTGACTCCAAGGCAGGTGCTCTATCCACTGGGCCACCTAGCTGCCCTGACTTTCATAATTTCTTAAGGCACAATAATATTCCATTACATTCTTACACCATAATTTCTTTAGCCATTCTCCACTTAATGTACTACTTTAGTTTCCAGTTCTTTGTGACTACAAAAAGAACTTTGGTATTTTTGTATGTGTGGGTCCTTTTCCTCTTTCTTTGATCTCTTTGGGATAGAGGCCTGGTACTAGTATCATTGGACCAAAGAGTACATACAGTTCAGTAGCTTTCAGAACATAGTTTGAAATTGTTTTCCACAATGGCTATAGCAGTTTTCAGCTCTACCAATTACATTAAATGTGTTTGTTTTCCTGAAATCCCCACATTTGTTATTTTACTTTTTCCACCTACATCTTTACCAATCTTATGGACGTGAGGCAGAGCCTAGGAATTTTCATTTGAATGTTTCTAATTATTAGTGATTTGGATCATTTTTATATGGTTATTGATAGCTTGGTTCTCTTCCTTTAAGAATGGCCTTTGACCATATCCTTTGACCATTTATGAAATGGAGAATGGCTCTTTGTCTTATAAATTTGAATCACTTCTTTATATATCTTGGAAATAAGACTTTAGTCAGATAGAATCGCTGCAAAGATTTTTTTCACTTACCTACTTCCCTTCTAATCTTAGCTGCATTGCTTTTGTTTGTGCAAAAACTTTTAAATTCTACATAATGAAAATTATCCATTTTATCTTTTCTTTCCCTCTTTATCTCTTGTCTGATCATGAGCTCGTCCCCATCCATAGATTTGAGGTGATTTCTTCCTTGAGTCTCTAATCTGTTTATGATTTTACTCTTTATGTCTCAGTCATGTATCCATTTAGGGGTTATCTTGGTATATGGTGTGAGATACTGGTCTATACCTAGTTTCTGCTAGACTGCTTTAAAGTTTTCCCATAGTTTTTGTCAAATAGTGAATTCTTATCTTAGTAACTGGGATCTTTGATTTATTAAACAAAAAGCTACTGTGTTCATTTGTTTCTATATGTTGTATACCTAATCTTTTCTACTGATTGATCTCTCTGTTTCTTTTTTGTTTTTCTTTCTTTTTTTTTTTGGCGAGGCAGTGGGGTAAAGTGGCTTACGCAGAGTCACACAGCTAATAAGTGTCCACTGCACAATCTCTTTGTTTCTTAACCAGTACCAAGTAGTCTTGATGATTACCATTCTGTAGTATAGTTTGAGATCTCGTACTTTTTGGCTCTCTTCCTTCCCCCCATTTTTCAATATTCCTCTAGAGTTCTCTTTTGCTCTTCCAGATGATTTTCATCATAAAAAAAAGAACCTATAAAGTAATTCTTTGGTAGTTTCATTGGCATGGCACCGAATAAGTGAATTAATTTAGGTAGCATATTCATTTTTATTTTATTGGCTTGGCCTACCCATGAGCAATTAGTATTTTTTTATTATTTAGATCTATATTTCTATAGAGTGCTTATAAGTTTCCTCTATATGTGTTGGTAGATAGACTCTCAAGTATTTTATACATTCTGTAGTTATTTAAGGTGGAGTTTCTCTTTTTATATCTTTGTCAAGGATTTTGTTGGTAATATACAGAAATGTTGATGGTTTATGCAGGCTTGTTTTATATTCTGAGATTTTGCTGAAGTTAGTACTTATATCAATTTTTTTTTAGTTTTCTCTCTAAGTTTCTCCAAACAAGCCATCATGTCATTTATAGATAATGATCATTTCATTTCCTTGTTGCCTGTGCTTATTCCTTCCATTCCTTTTTCTTATTTAATTGCATCCTTTCGGGTAGCAGAGATGCTACTACTACCCAAGATTGTGTCCACTAGAGGGCGACAGGTCTTCACAACCTGGGCATTTGGGTAAAGGTGTAGCGTTAGCCAGTCATACCTTAAGCCTCTATCTGAAACCTAGGTTCTTGGAGTTTTCTCTTAGGAAACCTCAGAGCTCAGCTCTTAAGAATACAAAAAGGCAACCAAGAAAGTAAATCAAATTACTCAAATTAACCCTTGGACCACAAGGAATTAAGGCTAGGCCTAAAATAAATTGGACTTGAGCCTGGCAAATATTTTATGAAAAACCAAAAATCTATTACTATCTTAATTCAAGTTGATGTTGAATTTATTCAGAGGTAACACTACTAAGAAAGGCTGGGGCCATTGAGGTATCCTGGATAGGACTGTAGAAGAAATTTACTTCAACCACATCCTTTTACAGAAGAGGAAACAAGTGATTTGCTCAAGGTGATTGAAGCCAGGTCTTCAGACTCCAAATCCATTGCCATTGTTTCCTGTAGTAGAACATAAGCTCCCTGAGTAGACACACTTCTTCATTTTCATATCCTTTGCACCATTACCCTCCCAGGGACCCAGGCACACACCCTAGAGGTCCTTCTTTGCTCCTTTCTTTCACTCCTCCGCATCCCATCTGTTGTCAAGGCCTAGCAATTTTACCTTTGTACAATCTCTCATATATGCTTTCTACTGTCCTCTGACACTGCTACCACTCTGGTGCAGACTCTCATCACTTCATGCTTAGACTTATTACAAAAGCCTACTGGGGGGGTCTTCTAGCCCCAAGTCTCTTCGCTCCAGTCCATCCTCCACTCAGCTGTCAAAGTAACCTTCCTAAAGTATGGATCTGACCATAACATTCCCTTAGTCAATAAATTCCAGTGGCTCCCTGTTGCCTCCAGGATCAAATATAAAATCCCCTCTTTGGCTCTTAAAGCCCTTTGTAATCGATTCCCTTCCTCCATGCCAGTCTTCTTCCACCTTATTGCCTTCCCTGTGTTCTGAAATCCAATGACATTGGCCTTGCTTTTCCTCACTCATCACTCCCTTATCTCTTGACTCTGAGCATCCCCTGGGCTTGGAATTCTCTCCTTCCTCACGTCTGCCTTCTGGTTTCCCTGGATTCCTTCAAGTCTCAGCTAAAAGCCCACCTTCTGTACTCCTTAATCTCAGTGATTTCCCTCTGAGACTACCCCCAATTCATGCTGTCTTGATCTTGTATGTATGTTGTCTCCTCCATTAGACTGAGCTCCTTGAGAGCAGAGACTTCTTTTACCTTTCTTCATCTCCCCAATGCTTAGCATAGTACCTAACATGTAGAAGGTACTTAATTAAAATTAGGCCTAAAATAAATCAGACTTGAGCCCAGGAAGTATTTTACAGAAACCTGAAAATCCATTCCTAACCTAATTTAAGCCAACACAATATATTTAGAGATAAACACAACTAAGTAAGACTGGGATCACCAAGGGGTCATGAAGGCTAGTTGATTGCCTGGACTGGGAAAGACGGAATGTAAAAGGGAACAGCTGAACTGAAGAAAGCTGGTGACCATCAGCATCAATGTTTGTGACAGAGGTAGGGATACAGTGCTTATCACAAAACAGGAAGAAGTAAGATCAAGCCCAGGTTACAGTCTATCACCTTGGCTGGATTAGCACCATACATCTGCCAAGCAAGACGTAAATAAGTATGAGAATAATGTCCAGCTTATGGCAACACGGGGAAAAACATATCCATGCTTTGGAAGATGCCTCAAGGCTAGCATCTGTTTCCATTGCAACAAGAGGGACTGAGGCTAGATATAAAAAGCTTCCTGAGAGAGGTAAAACCATGGGATTAGAGAGCAGGGAAGTGGTAGAATCTCTTTCTGGAAAATCTTTAAGACTAGGAATTACCCCTTTGTCAAGTATGATTTTGGTAAAGCAAGTTGGAGGCAATAGGACTGTTGAAAATAGGTGAGCCTCGACTTCAAATTCATATCTAGGAATGGGACAGTCCTCTTAACTGGCCCCTGGTCATTGGTTACCAGAAAAGTGAGGACTCCTGCAGTCACCAAGGGCTGCCATTTCTTCTCTTTCAGTCCCCCTCACAGCTTTGCTTCATTTGCAAACAGCTGTGAGATTTGTAAATATTAGTACATATGTGTTGACAGTAAACAGACTTGGTGAGAGCTGCCAACATCCAATGGTGCCTTGGGCTCCTACTTCTCCCTGCTTCTTTGTCTTCATCTCCAGGGCATGCTTAGGATGCAAAAGTTTCTGGACAAGGGGATATGGAGGGGCTGGTCATCTGTAAAGAATACCAGAGAAGGCTAAGGGAGACGGGGTAAGATTCAGTCACCTTCAAGAGGAAAAGTCAGGGGGTCATAAGGAACATAAGATCATAGATCTACAATTAGATTCTCAGAGATCATCTAGCCCAACCCCCTCATTTTATGGGTGAGGAAATGGAGACCCCAAAAGGTCAAGTGACCTACCCACAGACACATGACACCCAAGTGGCAGAATAGAATCAAAACTCGAAACTCACTTTCATCCAATTCCAGATCTAGCACTTCACGGTAGAGTTTATCCAAGGCAGGAATTTTCCCAGACGATGTTTTGGGATATTATTTGTGGCTACTACACATGGCTCCTCTTTACTCAAAACAACTGTGGCTATAGGGGAAAAGGACATATGCATTTCTGGGAGGCTTGGGGAGAGTATAGGCGATATGATAGCTGAGGCTGGGAAATGTACTACCCACAAACAGAAGTGGGGAAAAGTCCAAAACTTTCGTTGCTAACACTAATATTATACTTCAGCAGGTTCATAATTTTATCATAGGATCATAGTTTCAGAGCTGGAAGGGACCCTGGAGAGCATTGAGTACAGTTCCTTCATTATACAGACGTGAAGCTGAGGCTTAGGGGAGGTTAAGTGACTAAGGTGATAGACCAAGTAAATCAAAGAGTAGAGATTTGAACCCAGGTCTTCTGACTTTAAACCCTGGTTCCAAACAATAATAAAGGAGAGGACTGATTCAATTAATCACCCCTACCTCACTTTATTTATTATTATATTTTTTGTTTGGAGGCAATGAGGTTAAGTGACTTACCCAGGGTCACACAGCTAGTAAATGTCTGAAGCCGGATTTGAACTTAGGTACTCCTGACTCCAGGGCTAGCCCTCTATCCACTGTGGTGGTATCAAATGGGTATAAAAAGTCCTCAATTTAGGAAACTTATTGGATGGAATTATTGAAAATTATTGGATGAAATGAATGATGCTACATGGAAAATGTACTGGGATTGGTTGAGGGCAAGGGGAAACAAGCATTTATTAAGTGCCTACTACGTACCAGTCACTATGCTAAGCACTTTAAAAATATCACCTCATTTTATTCTCACAACAACCCTGGGAGGTAGATGCTATTATTATTCCCATTTCATAGTTGAGAAAACTGAGGCAGACAGAGATGAAGTGACTCACTCAAGGTCATACAGCTAGTAAGTGTCTCGGGCAAGATTTGAACTCAGGTGTGCCTGACTCCAGGCCCAGTATTCTTATGTGCTGTGCCACTAAAATGCCTCACTGCTTGAGGAGATCCATTCACTTTTTGGGAGACAAGTCAGTCTGGAACCTAACCTTCCAGGGGTAGACTAGACTGAGAAAGCTACTTCAACCAAGCTGCTAGAATGGAACCTATTGCACTTGGGAGGTGGGGGAGTGGAGTCTAGTAGAGAAGATTGTCTGTCTCATTTCCTTATTTTTTCAAGGGATCTTTTGAGCTTCAAAAGGCTGCAAGATTTTGTACTTTATGTGGGTATCCTGGCAGTGTCTCTGGAACAACTTTGGCTAGTATCTGTGTCCTAATATCAAGCTGAGGAGGAACTAAACATAATGAGAAAAGGAAGCTTTAGGACTCTTATGAGGAAACCATCAGAAAGCTACATCGTATCTAATGGGAACTTCCTGAGACTGCACGAGGGTGAGAAAAAGGACTTCCAGCATCTAAGAGCTATGAAATTATCCCCATATCACACGTATTCTCTAAGTTTGAGCCCACTTTCCCTCTGACTCTGTAAGTACTTATGGGAGAGTGTGTCCCGGACTTTTGCTTTGTACCAACTATTCTTATATCACCTTAAAAAGTACCTGTTTCTAAGAGCTAATTAACTCTAACTGATATCAATTAATAATGAGAAGGGACACACACCTTAATGTTTTAAAAAATTGAAATAATTAAACCTTTCCAATGTTGTTTTTGTAAGTTTGTAGCTTTTCTACTTTCTGAAGTTATTAGAGCTTAAAGCTGCACAAAGACTTTTGGGTACCCTGCATTAAAAAATGCTTTCACGGGGAACTTGAGGTCAACATAAGAGTTCTGCAGTTTTCTAAAGACAATATAGCTTGCTCTCCCTTTCCTGTTCAAATCTGGTCCCAGATTATTGCCCACTGATACTGTCTATCCCAGATATACACACTCTGGACAGATTCTATAGAATATCCATCCAAATGCATGTTGAAATCTGGGTGATAGTCATTCTTCATCCCCTTGGTCTACGCTGTGTGATTGGATGGGCAAGACTCTTTTGAGTGATTGAAGGCTCTTTAGTGTTCTGGGGCTTATTGACATTAGCAACATGTCATTTACCAATAGCAACTGGAGGGCCTTGACATCCATAGAGCATCCCTCTTTTAAAAAGACTGTGCTGTATCTCTTCCATCTCAGCAGTGAATACCTTTGGCAAGCATTTGTCTCTGTTGTATGCCTTACCTGATGTTTATTATAAAGAGGGTCATTGAGCAGGCCTATTTCTGTTGTTATATATTCCGAGGAATTGTGAATGATTTTGATATAAAGGTAGGGACATCTTGCCCTAAAAGCACCTATAAGATGATGTTGTGTTCCACTGAAACAAATGCCTTTTTATAATCGACAAACTATAAGTAGAATGGGATCTTATGTTTGATTCATCTTCCAGTTAATTGTGAAGTGGTAAAGATGTGGCTCATTGTTGACTATCATTGCAAAAGCCTGCTTGTTCCTTACTTATACCCTCAAGTCAAGGATGTACTACTCAATTAGTGTATTATGGACAACTCTGAAAAGATTGGTACATAGTGGGAGAATGGGCTTATGGGTCAGTCTTATTGGCATTCCAATTTAAAAATTTTATTTACTTGTTCAAATTGTTGAGAATTAAGTTGTTTCCATTGCATGCCACATATTTTTCTTATCATCATTCTAGGACCCTGGGGATATAGAAGAAAAAACAGGCCCTGTCCTCAGACCTTATATTCTACTGAGGGAAACAAGTATACACATAAAACTAGATATAAAATACACACAAGTAAATTCCAAAGAACTCAGAGGAAGACAAGGAGAAGGGAACAAACATTTATTTAAGTGCCCGCTGTGTACCAGACACTGTGCTAAGTGCTGTACAAATATCATCCCATTATCTCATTTGGCCACTAACAACTAGGGTAAGAAGGAAAGGCTTATTGAAGGTAATGTTTGATCCCCAGTAGATAAATGGTCAAAAGATACGAAATTGTTAAAAGAAGAAATGCAAGCTAACAACAAACGTACGAAAAAAATGTTCCATATCATTAATTATGAAAAATACAAATCAAAACAATTCTGGGGTTCCACCTTACACTCATAAGATTGATAGATAACAAAAAAAAAATGGAAAATGGCAATTGTTGGAGCAGCTGTGGGAGGACAGGCACATGCCCAAATGCACTCTTGGTAGAACAGTGAATACAAGGGTGAGAGGATTGAAGAGAGGAGAAAAGATTTGGAATAGCCACTGGGAAATGTGATAGAGAACTGATGACAGATGGGTAAACGAATTGCCTGGAAGTATGAGGACCTAGTTGAGATTAGAAAACATAAATTTGTAGTGGATCCAGTTAACAAGGTTGCTACAACACTCTTCAGCAGCTTGTGAGTAGGAGTGGAAGATGATGAAGTAATCTAGGGTTGAGGTTACAATACCCTGGAATCTCAGATTACAAATTAGCTTGCTAGTATTATGCAAATCCCTTAGGATTCAACTAAGTTCCCCAAACAATTTGAACAGACTTTCTGTCCTATGTGTCCATGTGTGCAGGGGGTCTAGTTAATACCTAATTCAAATCTCTCATTGATCACATATGTCTTCTTTCCTTCCTTCCTTCCTTCCTTCCTTCCTTCCTTCCTTCCTTCCTTCCTTCCTTCCTTCCTTCCTTCCTTCCTTCCTTCCTTTCTTTCTTTCTTTCTTTCTTTCTTTCTTTCTTTCTTTCTTTCTTTCTTTCTTTCTTTCTTTCTTTCTTTCTTTCTTCATTAAGTAACTTGCCCAGCAATACCTGAATTCAAATCCTACTTCAGACATTTACTAGCTGTGTGACCCCAACCCTAACCTAGGCAATTCACTTAACCTCTGTTTGCTTTAGTCCCCTGGAGAAGGAAATGACAAACCACTCCAGCATCTTTGCCAAGAAAAGCCCATGGACAGTATTAGCATGCTATGGTCCATGGGGTCACCCATAGTAGGACTCTACAGGGCCATGAAGAGTCAGACATGATTGAATGACTGAATAACAAAACAATCCCTGCTTTAATAACCTTATTATAAAAGAAAATAAGCTTAGTCTAGAATGCCCTATGTTGAGAGAAAAAAATAATACTAATAATGTACTCTGCAATTTAGGCTCATCTTTCAGAAACAATTTTTATTGAACTGAACATTAGTCTATACCTAAATGATTTCTCCTTTGAAAATCTCCATATTGATTATATACATTGAGCCTATATCAGATTGCATGCCATGTTGGGGAGTGAGGAGAGGAGGGAGGGAGAAAAAGATTTGGAACTCAAAATCTTATAGAAGTGAATGTTGAAAACTATCTTTACATATAATTGGAAAAAATAAAATACTATTTAAAAATCTCCATACTGACATAGACCTCCATGTCCTCTGACATGACTCTCTCTGTCCAAGACGACTTTAAGTAACATTTAAAGGGATCTTGAACAAAGAAAAGATAATAATTAAAATATAGTTTTCGAGTTAGCATCCAAAGTGCTCAGCTTCTTCCTGGACCACTTCTTTTAAGGAATGAAAAATGTTCCATCCTGAGATCAATATCTTAACCTCCAAATTCAAAAGAGAAAACACTATCGTTGGAAAGGTCATGACAATCACAGTTGAACATGGGGTAATGATCTTATCTAGACTAGGGTTGAATTTGATTATCACCCTTACTCCATGGCAAAGAAAGACCTTAGCTTTTGTTCTTCCCATTTCCTTAAAGGGAAAATTCTGGAATTGGTTTTAGGCTGAATAAATGGTATTTCTTACTATTTCTAGAGAAACTAAAAAGGTGTTTGATTTTTTTTCTTAGTATCCTTCCATACCTTTTCTTAAAGACATGTTGGTTCTTTGTGATCATCTTTTCCTAGATGTTCAAACATCTCTCTCTTAAATAATCCATTCTAGAATTTTCCCAGAAATTGCAGTCAAGCTCATTGCCCTTTAGTTTGTAATCTCTGTTCTCTTTCCGTTCTGGAAAATCAAGACAACTTTTTCCCTTCTCCAGTTCTGTGGTGCTTCTCCCATTTCCCACAGTTTTTCAAATATCACTGACAATGCCTCAGAAATTACAGGTGCCATTTCTTTCAGTACGCAAGGATGTAGTTCATCTGAGTCAGGTGACTTCAATCCTGTGCCTGTTTAGCAATCCTGCAAAGTGTTTCAAGGGCAAACAGGTGCTGTTTTACTATGCCCTTACTTATCTTGGGTCATAAATGTTCCTTCTGGCATAAATGTCAGTGGTCCTACAGTTCTCAGGTGATAGCTAGAGCTGGCATTTGACTATGTCTAGGCCTTGGAGCTCTACATACCTTTTCTGCTTTGTTTTTCCTTTCCTGGATAGAGGTGACTGAACAATGATCCCAGAATGGAAACATCTTGTCTCAGAAACTACCTTGTGAGATTGAGAGATTGGAGATTTTGGGTCCCTTGATCATAGCTGACTGGTGGCAGGGGAAGCTTCTGATCTTAGAGAAGATGATAACCAGATTTTAGATGAGCCTAATTCCTGACCTGGCTTGCCAGAAGACACCTACCTTCAGCAGCATACTGCAAAGTGAGGTGAAATATGGTCATGCCTAATCAGCAATCCTGAAAACTTCTTTATGTTCTAATGTTCATGTTTCAACCTCTTCAGAGACTATAAAGGTAGTTATTACCCACTTCTTATTTAAATTTTTGTCAGTGCCTTCTTGGGAGAGCCTTTTAGCATCTCGGCTTTAGTATTTGTCTTTAGCTTTTCTTTTGTATGGAGGAAATAAATAGCATTCCACACCTGCTTTACATTGTACATCTTTTTACCATTCTACTCCCTCATTCGGGGAGACTCTGTACTTGAGTCAAACCTAAGCTTTAGGTAAATCCATCAGGGGTGGGATTTTAATGATACAAAACATGTAAAAAAAAGGGATCTTTCTCTCTCTCCTTTTTATCTTTCTCTATACACATACATATACATATATGTTCATATGCATATATACATATACATGCATATATATATGCATATATACATACACACATATCTCTATGTAGTTTTCTCCCTTTCTCACACAGTAGGTAAATACATTTCTGTATTTACATTCCTGGCTAGGATTCTGTCATGCCTATGCAGATAGCTGTTAATTTCCCAAAACAATTTTTTCTCTGCTATATCCATGATTTTCAATGTACAGCAGGGAGGAAAATACAGCCTGTGTCCCTATGGTCCTCAGTTTCTCCCCCAAAATTTTGTAATCTTTAGAAACACTTTCTAGTTTTCTTTTGGGAGTATTATTAGTACTTATTTGAATAACAAGAAGTGGGTAGTAGTTATCTATTTAGACATCTAATAACTGTTGGTTGAGCGTCCACCACTCTTGTTCTCCTGGTTGCCATGGAATCTGATTAATTCCATAGCAAAGCATCTACAGTATGGTTTAAGATCCATTCAGTATCTTTATCATCATTCTCTCTGAGTATCTCTCCTCCAAATTAAGAATTCTTGATGAGGGTCTGGTCTCATTAATGAGCCCTAGTTATTCAATTATGGAGTAGTTGTGGTAGCAATGTCATTTCAGCAAGGTACATGTTGTTACATTAAACAGTTTTATACTGTTTTCTTCAGTCAAGTGCCTGGATTGATAATAGGGCTTGCACTGGAAAAAATCAAGCTGTTGTTAAATTACAAACTCTCTCTCCCTCTCCCTCTCCCTCTCTCCCTCTCCCTCTCCCTCTCCCTCTCCCTCTCTCCCTCTCCCTCTCCTTCTCCTCTCCTCTCCCTCTCCCTCTCCCTCTCCTCTCCCTCTCCTCTCCCTCTCCTTCTCTCCCTCTCCCTCCCTCTCCCTCTCCTCTCCTCTCCCTCTCCCCTCTCTCCTCTCCTCTCCCTCTCTCCCTCTCCCTCTCCTCTCTCCCTCTCCCCTCCCTCTCCTCTCCTCTCCCTCTCCCTCTCCCTCTCCCTCTCCCTCTCCCTCCCTCTACCTCCCTCTCCCTCTCCCTCTCCTCTCTCTCCCTCTCCCTCTCCCTCTCTCTCTCTGTCCCTCTCCCTCTCCTCTCCCTCTACCTCTCTCTCTCTCTCCTCTCCCTCTCCTCCTCTCTCCCTCCTCCCTCTCCCTCTCCCTCTCTCCTCTCCCTCTCCCTCTCCTCTCCCTCTCCCTCTCCCTCTCCCTCTCCCTCTCCCTCTCTCTCCCTCCTCTCCCTCTCCTCTCCCTCTCTCTCCCTCTCTCTCTCTGTCCCTCTCCCTCTCCCTCCCTCTACCTCTCTCTCCCTCTCCTCTCCTCTCCCTCTCTCCTCTCCCTCTCCCTCTCCCTCTCTCCCTCTCCCTCTCCCTCTCCCTCTCCCTCTCCCTCTCCTCTCCCTCTCCCTCTCCTCTCCCTCTCCTCTCCCTCTCCCTCTCCCCTCTCCTCTCCCTCTCTCTCCTCCCCTCTCTCTCCCTCTCCTCTCCCTCCCTCTCCCTCTCCCTCTCCCTCTCTCTCCCCTCCCTCTCCCTCTCTCTCTCTGTCCCTCTCCCTCTCCCTCTCTACCTCCCTCTCCCTCTCTCTCCTCTCTCTCCTCTCCCTCTCCTCTCCCTCTCCCTCTCCTCTCTCCTCTCTCTCTCCTCTCCCTCTCCCTCTCTCCCTCTCCCTCTCCCTCTCCTCTCCCTCCCCCCTCCCTCTCCTCTCCTCTCTCTCCCTCTCCCTCTCCCTCTCTCTCTCTGTCCCTCTCCCTCTCCCCCCTCTACCTCTCTCTCTCTCTCCCTCTCCCTCTCCCTCTCTCCCTCTCCTCTCCCTCTCCTCTCTCCTCTCCCTCTCCCTCTCCCTCTCCTCTCCCTCTCCCTCTCCCTCTCCCTCTCCCTCTCCCTCTCCCTCCCTCTCCCTCTCCCTCTCCCTCTCTCTCTCCCTCTCTCTCTCTGTCCCTCTCCCTCTCCCTCCCTCTACCTCTCTCTCTCTCCCTCTCCCTCTCCCTCTCTCCCTCTCCTCTCCTCTCTCCCTCTCCCTCTCCCTCTCCTCTCTCCCTCTCCCTCTCCCTCTCCTCTCCCTCTCCCTCTCCTCTCCCTCTCCCTCTCCCTCTCCCTCTCCCTCTCCCTCTCTCTCCTCTCCCTCTCCCTCTCCCTCTCTCCCTCTCCCTCTCCCTCTCTCTCTCTGTCCCTCTCCCTCTCCCTCCCTCTCCCTCTCTCTCTCTCTCCCTCTCTCTCTCCCTCTCCCTCTCTCCCTCTCTCTCCCTCTCTCTCATACTTGCTCTCGCTCTCACTCTGTGTGTGCCCGAACACACACACACACACACACACACACACACACACACGCACGCACACACACCCCCCTCATGTTGATCCTTGCAAGGCTAGTGCAGGTAGCCATAGTTTAACTCATAACATTAAAAAATATTCTTTAACTGTTGAGAATGAATTCTCACAAATGCAACGTGTCCGCAAAAAATTGCCAGCCCTCCCACAAGTGGAAATTTGTTCCTTTGACATATATGTAATGAGGACAATAATAGATAAATGTGATGATTTTCCCCTGCTCCTTCTGCTCTGGCTAGAGCACTCTTCCCTCTTGGGAGCTTGTCTAGTGATAAGCACCTTCCAGGGTCACATGTGCTGTCCCTGGAGCTAGACCCCTCCCAATGATACATTTGCCCTGGCCCTTTATAGCAGCTTTTGGTTGGTCGCCACGTAGACTTTTGCCTGCCCTTCATACCATAGCCCCCCACCCCCACCCCAAGAGATTGGTCATTGAGCAAGAAGAATCTTTCTCTCAATTGACTTTAAAAGGAGAGTCAGGCAGGACAGATTAGTACTATCATTTAAAATTTAATAATGTTAAATTAAAATATGTGTTTAAAAACAAGATCTAAATAATCATGATTTCCTGCACAATCTTTGTTTTCATTTCTTCTTTGTATACGGAAACGTTCCCGTTTATTGATGTTTTTCAAGTTCATAATAAAAAAAGAGAAGTAACTGTCACACTTTCTTCTGAACATGTGACTTTATGTTCAAATAAATAGTTGTCCTATACTTGATCTATTTTGTCACACTGAAGGGACCCTTTCTAGAAGGGACTTTGATAATTCTTTTTAGGAAAACCCCAAAATGGAAATCTGAACTCACTTGATCATAGGACTAGTAGATTTAGATAAAAAGGAAAGCAAACTCAGAGAGAGAGAGAGAGAGAGAGAGAGAGAGAGAGAGAGAGAGAGAGAGAGATTAAGCACTTAGGATTGATAGGAATTAGTTCCTCAGATCCCAAATAAGTCTCCAAATGCAAAAAGGTCCAGGGGGCTGGGACTCCCTCTCCCATTTAGGGATGGAATCCTAGCCTTATGGAGCCTGACCTCTAGAGAAAGGGGTCAAATTATATGTCATTGTCTCTTTATGCCCCTACCCAAGAACCCTGGTGAGGGGGATCACTTAAAGATTAGGTGTGACTCATGTCTAGGGTCTCCCTAAAAGGGGTCATCAATAATGTGCCCTCTAGAGAAGTACTCAGTATACAAAGTAAATTTATTTCCTCCACCCCAAAAGAAATGCTTACATAACCAGAGGCCCAAAGTTCATTGGCATAGGACTATCTTCTTCCTGGAGATCCATGCCCTGCACCTAAGTGAGGGTCAGGCTGGAGCTGAGGGGAGAAGAGAGCTCTTCGGTTTTCTTTGAATCTTTGAGAGTCTCTTTGGCCTCTATGGTCACTTCAGGTGCTTCTGACTTCCAGCTTCAAGAAAGAAGATGGGCAATGCCAACCTCATTTCAAGTTGCTCAAGGAAAAGGCTCTGGGAAGAAGCTGCCTTGAGAGGAGTTGGCAGTCTCCATCATGTTCCTATCCCTGGCTTGCTACACTAGAGATTTCAGGGAACTACCTCTTGAATGGTATCTAGGCCTCTCACTCTCAGATGAGCTAAGTTAACATGCTCCCAATGTCAGAGTTCTTTCTCTCTCTCTCCTGTCTGGTACATATTCTCCTAAGTATACTTTCTCTGATTTCTGAGTTGGTTTTGCTGTTATTGTTATTGTTTTGCTATTGACTTGGATAGATGAGGTTTTTTTTGCTAACTAATATGTATGTGTTCATTGTGAAACTGGCAATTGGTAAGAAGAGAGTAAAGCCTTGGATATAAAGCTTGGGATCCTGCTTCCCACATTAATGAAACAGTGATCAGAAGTTAGATTGAACCTGAAAACTACATTCCATAGATTAATAATTTAAGCAAACATGTAGATACAATTCTTGCTGAGTACAGAGTGGACAAGCTTTTGGCTCTCCACCGCCTTGGAGTCTCCCTTGAAGAAGGGGGGGAGGAGAAAAGACTAGAGATGTCTATTCTGCCTCCCTTTCAGCCATACATCACAACATTACATGTGGGGGACAGCCCTTTGCCACACTTGACTCATAAGCACATACTGATAAAAACTTATAACATGAAATAATAACCCTTAAGTTCTATTATGCTCTTTCAGGAGGTTGACATTTAAAACATCAAGACATGAAACAATTTACAGGACCATTGAACAACCATTTCACCTTCACATTGTCTCTGCCCAGAATGAGCAACTCCCTTGGCTACATATCTTCTGGAAAGCTAGGGCATAGTTTGGCCTCATCCCCCTGGTAATAGTTGTTTCTTCTGAGAAGCATCATCATAGCTGCAGGAAGCATCTCTTGCTGCCAGTCGTCTGGACCTCTCCGTTACTCCAGGCCTCCTTCCTGTTCCTCTTACAAGACACCCCATCTCCAGCTCCAAGCATCTTCACTGGCTGTCCCCTGTGCCTGCAATGCTCTTCCTCCTCATCTCTACCTCCTGGCATCCACGGTTTCCTTCGAGTTGCAGCAGAAGTCTCATCTTTTATAGGAAGCCTCTGCCAATTCCTCTTAACTTAATGCCTTCCTGCTGTTGATCATCTCCAATCTATCCAGCATGTAACTTGTTTGTACACAGTTGTTTGCATGTTGTTTCCCCCATTAGACTGTGAGTTACCTGAGAGCAGGGACTATCTTTTGCCTTTCTTTGTATCTGCAGCATTTAGCATAGTGCCTGGCACATAATTTGTATTTATTGGACTGACTGGCTCTCGATCTCTTGCATCCCCAAGACTAGAATTGTCCATCTGGGGATTGCTATTTTGCCACCTCTGCTCAGAGAAAGGGATATGATGCTAAAGGCTCACTTAGAATAGCTCACACTCTCCTGCCATGTGGAAAGAGCCAGCTGCCATAGCTGGAGCAAGGGAGAAAAACTTCCTCCATGCCTTGAACTTTAAAACTATCCCATTTCCAAGCCATGTATTCAGAAGAGAAGAAGAAATTTGTGGAAACTGACTGTCCCTTTAAAGTCTACTGAGTGAGAGGTTCTTGCTGCAACAGATACCCCTACCTCTATATACACCATGATGTGGGGGTGGGGGAGGAAAGCAAGGCAAGGACTAACCAGAACCCTCTAGTTGTGCATGTCTTTTATCAATTAGTTCACCAGAAAGGGTTGAGGCAAATGTGCCACCAAAAAGGAGAAGACAGGCAGTACTCGGAGGTACGCAGCTCCAGGCATGCTCCTTCAAAAGGGGTTGTGCTCAGTTAGAGCAGAGCAGTGGGTCCTTTTTTTGCTCCCTTTCATTTAGGCTGGGTGAGAGAATCCTTTCAGTTTTTGTCATCCCCTGACAGCTGGAACCAGAGCCTTGCAAATTGCCTGGAAGCTTTCCATTAACCCTTCATCCCTGTAGTAGGACTCTGTCTTACCCCCTCTCACCTGTCAGGCAGCAAGAATGGAATTTCCTCAACTCCAAACCCCTGGTGTTAGGCAGCTGCCCTAGCTTCAGACTCCCTAGCTTAAGATCTCCCTAGCTTAAGCTCCAGCAAGACCTCTGCGCTGCTCAATTCTACATTGTCTGCAGAGTTAACCTCTCTTTTCTTTCATGGGTCCTCAACGGTTGGCCTTCCTGTTTCCTTTTCTCCTGCCAAGGTTAAGGAAGGTTCTTTTCTGTCTCTCTCCCATCCCCTTTTTCACTTAAACCCAATAGAAAACTTCTCAATTAGATGCTTAAGGCAGTCTAAGGATGCTTTAGCTTGAGCTCAGACCTATGTAAAATGCTTTGCTAGTCTTTACATGCTGTATAGATGGCAGCTGTTATTGTTATTATCATGTAACACAGATAACTCAGCCTAGTCCAGAGATGGCTGCCCTTAGCATTGTAGGAAGTAGGAGGAAGTGGATAAGGACATTAATTGGGATGGGGTGGGGGGGGGAGTTACAGTAATAATTTCAGCCTATTGTGTGGTATGAGACTCAAATTAAAAAAACTGAGAGGCATCTCAAGGTAGAAACAGAAAATTAAGGGTTTATTATTATTCAAATCTTGAGATTTGGGTGTTCCCATACCAGTGGTTCTGATGAGAGAAGACAACACACAGAAGCAGAAGTCAGTTTAAATAGCCCTGATGGTTGAATTTCCCCCTCCCTCCCCCAACTGTCCATTAATTCAGCTCACAGTCTCACACTCGGGACTCTAACATAAGACAAAGGACAGAGCATACATCTCTAGATTTCTTAGTTTGTTGAGATAATGTCAAAGAAACAATGAAAATGTGCAGTTAGGCTAGACTTTGTACTGTGGAACCAGTTTACCATAAAAGATAATTTACAATTGTTTTGAAAGGTCTTAGAGAGCCAGATTGTTTTTAGGGACAAAGGTGCATTTGAATAAGATTAAAAAGTAAGTTAAGGCTTACCCACTAGACAAATTTTAACTGCTGATATATGATTGAACAGACAATGAAGAGAACTGGAAGACATCTGAGTAAGGTCCAGTCAAAGGGAGATAAGGGGAGTAGATAAGGAACCTTTTAAGGGTTTTCTGGAGCCAGATTGTTTTTAGGGACAAAGGCACATCTGAATAAGATTAAAAAGTAAGTTAAGGCTTAACCACTAGACAAATTTTAACTACTGATATATGCCACCAAAAAAATGATAACTTACAGAAATCTATACTTAACCCTATTGTACCTCCTGAACCCATCACCAGATCCAGGATAGTCTTATCCCGAACTTTAATTACACTGAGAAGTCTTCATGGTGACATTCCATTCACTATGATAATGAGAATACTGAAGAGATTTTATGCCATGCTGTGGACTCTGAAGCAGGAATTATATTTCCTGATTGCCAAGAAAACAGAAATTGTAGAGAGTCAGTGGTGGGAGGATGAAGTGTAAAGGACTTAGAAACATAGCTAGTGCTTTGATTCCTGCCACATTATACAAAGTGTCAGTGATATCTCTGTGGTCACACTTAACACCCTTTATATTAAGCTCTTTAACTTGTCTTGTTTATTATACTCCAAATATTGCCTCAAAAAAAAAAAACCCAACAAACAATTTGCACAAAGATCCCAAAAGGAAAATAGCATTAAAAGATATCGGAACTCAGATCAATGTAATGACTAATCTTGACTCCAGAGGACTGATGATGAAACATTTCCCCTCACTACAGAGGTAGTGGGCTACATGTCAGAAAAAGGAATGTGTTGTCAGATACAGTCGATGTTCCTGTTTATTTTCCCATTTGTAAAGGTATAATTTTATTTCTTTGTTACAAGGCAGGATTCTGTGGGGATGAGGAGTACTGGAAAATGGCTATAATGTTTTGTTTTGTTTTGTTTTGTTTTTTCAGCTGGGGTAGGATTTGTATTTAGGTCTTCCTGACTCCAGGCCTTAGATGGTGCTCTAACCACTGAGCCACCGAGATGCCATGCTGTATGAATACTTACACATTAACAGATGGCGATCACTAGTCAAGTCCATGTAATGTATACTATGTATGTAACCCCAACATATGATATCATGTACTGCATATCACCTCAGTGTGGATACACATGTATGACTTTGTTATGTGATGCTTAATATTACATACCTGTAACGTGACTTCTGTATCTGAAGTGGTGTGTGCATATTTGCAAAGTAATAAACATTTTATGTGAACCTACAAATATATCCAAATATAGGATGCTTCAGCCATTCAAAGAAATGGTCCTGCCTCATATATCATGATTACCATGAGCCTCTTCCAAGATTCTAAACTCTAAAATTCCCCACTTTTGATGATCATTTCATATCTCTGTCTAACTTCTCCTGAAACTTTTTTTGTCCTCAGCTTGACTTTAAAACCTCCACCCCTCTCTGTTCTCCTGTCAGGGGTGGGGAACCTTTGGGCTCGAGGCCACATGTGGCCTTCTAGGTCCTTGGGTTTGACCTTTTGACTGAGTCCAAGTTCTACAGAACGAATCCTTTTATTAAGGGGATTTGTTCAGTGAAGTTTGGATTCAGTCAAAGGACCCCACTTGAGGACCTACAGGGCCACATGTAGCCTTGAGGCTGAGGCTGAAGGTTCCCCACCCACATGTCTACTATCTCTGCTCTGGCTTCACTTTCTTCCTTTGACAATCCTGACCAGTTGACCAATTCAACTTGAAGGCATCACGGCATAGTGGAAAGAATGAAGGTTGGATTTGGAGTTTAAAAAAAAATGTGGATTTAAATCCTAACTCAGCTACTGATAATTCTCCATTTTTCATCAGCAGCAGTTCTGCTTGGTTTTGACTCCACAAAATAGCATATCCTGGATCCCCCCTCTAGTTTTCAACTTCCTTTTGTGAGTAATCTCCCTCCATTAGATTGTAAATTCCTTGAGGACTGGGATTGTCTTCTTCCTTATTTGCATTCACTTAGTATAGTGTCCAGCACACAATAGGTGCTTAATAAATGTTTATTGAATTGAATTGAATTTACCAAAGTTAACCTCTGTAGTCCTTAGAGCCCTACCTTTACAGGGGAGGAAATTGCTGGAGGGGGAAGTCATACAACCAGACTAATTGGGTCCATTACAAATTCGTGGCATTTAATCTTAATGAAACCTTAACTGCCCACAACATCAACAACAATAAACAAAAAATTTCTGCCTTGACTGATTCTCTATTCTATTTCCCTCAGGAATGATTCCAAACTTTCTTTTCTTTCCTCAAACTCCCAATACTTCCCCCCCCACACCGCTATATTCTTTCAGATGTCCATTCCTCCTACTTTACTGAGAAAATAAAAATTAGCCATTCCCTCATTTCCCTCATTTCTCCTGCTCCACACTTCAAAACCCTCTCCATCTTCACCCACCCTCTCCTCCTTTACTCTTGGAAGAGGCTATGTAGCCATTCTCCTTGCCAAGACTACCATTTTTACTTGTGCACTCAATTCCACCTCATTGTGTCTCCTTCAGGAGTTTTCCCCATTAATCATTTCCTGTCTGTGTCTCATCTTCAGTTTCTCCCTTCTGGCCCCTTCCCTGATGCCTACAAGCATACTCAAGTTTACTACATCCTTAGGGGGGAAAAAATCCTTCGGTTGGCTCTTCCAAATTGTTGGTCTATTATCTAATATCTCTCCTTTTCATCATCAAACTCTTAGGAAGACCATTCTATACTGGACGCCTCCACTTCTTTATCTTCCATTCCTCAACTTCTTGAAGCAATCTGGCTTCTGATCCCACCACTGGACTGAAACTAATCTCTTCAAACTTATAAATAATCTCTTAATTTCTAAATCCAATGGCTTTTTCTTTAATCCTTGTCTTCCTTGACCTTTCTATTGTTCTTGATATGTTGACTGCCCCCTTCTTACTGCTCTTTCCTGATTTTCCTCCCCTTGTTTATTTGTTTCTTCTCCCATCTTGTTGGATTATTATCCATTTCCTCCCACTTTACAGGGAGTGTGCCCTGTCTTGGGTACCCATTTCTTCTCTTTCTCCTCTCTTCCTTGGGTAAAATAATAGTGTAGAAAAGTTGGGAATAACAACAGTAGCATTGCTATTGCCAAGGGAACTGGAAAGATGGTGGGAATCACAATTGGGACGGGCACTTTAAAAGTGAAAGTGGCAGTTGGTCTTGGTGGCTAAAATTACAAAATAGCAGGGAATCCCAGTTGGTGAATGGCATCTAGGTGTGGCACTAAAGATCTGAGTCCTGACTGCCACCTCCCTACTCTCCCCACTCAGTAAGAATCTCAGCAATCCTTGGAGAAGGAGTTAGTGTTATTGTTGATATTATTAATATAGTGTTAACAAATAGCTGGGAGATCCTGTTTCAACCATTCACATTTCCCCTCATTCTATTGGTTATTTTAAAATAAATTTTCTCTTTATTATGACTTTAATAGTCATTTCAACATACAAAGAAGAAAGAAGATTGCATAACAAACTGTGAACTTGTTATGTATAGTTTTAACAACATTGCTCTATTAGGATCCCTTCTGCACTTCCTCTTGTTTACTTCTGTGCAATTAAAAGAATGCTCTTTTTAGCATTTCTATCACTACCCATGAATTCACATTCTCCTAAATAAAAGTCCTCTCTTGTAACAAATAAGTAGAATCAAACAAAACAAATCAATCCACTGGCCTTTTAAAAAATTTCACTTCTCTTTCTGCACCTCCCGTTTATTACCTCTTTACAAAGGGATTCTGAAATCATGAATGGACACTGTTTTCATTGTTTTTCTGAAGTTCCTTGCATTATCATAGTCATTGTGTGACTTAAGCCCCTACTTGGCCCCTGCTGCAGATCACCACTGCTCCAGCTGAAAGACCACTAGTGTGGGTACTTTCACCTCCATGGTCTGGTCTGAAGCTGCTATCTGGGTTCTGGAGCCACTTGATCACAATGGATAGTCCTCTTTAGGTCACCCAGGAGACAAGGAGACAGAATGGAGGGAGAAGGGAGATGAGATGAATTCTCAGCAAAGTTTAAACTAAGAATAGTGAAGAGTCTGGAATGGACAAAGTTCAGACCCAGGGTTGGAGGAAGAGGTGTGCTTGATATTTGGGGTTTTGGTGAGGGTGGGTGAGGGGATGGTAGTGTACATTCAAAGCAGATTGCATTACACATCCAACCAAGTGCATTTCTGAGCCAGGGCTGTGCACTGAGCCAGATCACTAAGCCAAGTGCTTTTTAATTCCAAAGTGGACTGCAAGGCTGAAAAAGGTTTCAAATCACAAGACAAGTGCATTGCAGATCATTTTTGTCGAGGAACCACCCTTCTCCAAGACAGTTAATCCCCTGTGTGCCCTTTCTGCTTATGTGTTAAATGGGAAAGGACCTCTTGTCCTCCAGTGAACCCACTGGTTCGAATTTATGTGACGGGGAGGTGATTGGCTTATTAACGTTTCTGGTTTTTTACACCATTTTTCTTTCTCAAGGTGACTGCCTGATCTTTCCTACCCTTAGAATCTCCCATTCCCAGACAAAAAGGATAGACTAAGCTAGGCATTGTGATATACAAATAATCAATACATGCCATTCACTGATCAACACATGACACGCACAATAGGCCAACAAAGAAACTCCTTTGACTTATAATGCTGTGATCAACGCACGATCTACAGAAAGGTACTTGTAATGTACACATAACACAGAGCAATAAATGTTGCTCACATGCCATTCATGTGATGTATGATCAACACGCAAGGAGTGTATAGTGTACATGCCATCAACACTTGATTACACATGGTGATCATGTGATGTGATGTGATGCACGTGTGATCAGGACAATGTATGCAATGTACACAGATTGTGTGGGTACCTTTGATATGCAATCAACATATGATATACATATGATCAACAGGCAACCTTGCACAAATTAACTTAATCTGTCACTGTTCTAGTCAGCAGCACAAGATTACAAATTGCAAAAAAGGTGCCAATTTGTATTGATAGATTGAGTTTACTCATTTAGGAGTTCTCTGTATCAATGAAATCCTAGGTCCAGTCTCTATCCTCTATAGGAATAAAGATGGTGGTTTACATTTATATAGCTCTTTAATGTTAATAAGACACTTTACTCATATCAACCCTGTGGTATAGGATTGTAAATAATAATACTCCCACTTTATTGATGAACCAACTTTAGTGATGAACCAACTGAGTCCTTGGGTAATGAAGTGGCTTATCCAAGGTTATACAGCCAGTTCTAGAACTAGGTCTCAAATCCAGGTCTTCATCCTGTGCTCTTTCCGTTGCTCCATGTTGCAATGAGAGGACTAGCCTAATTAGCATAGGGAGGTGGAAGACAAAATCAGATTATATAGAAGACTTTGAAACTGAAGCAAAAAGAGTTTAGAGAAGAAAGGTATTATTTCTGAATTTTATTTTTTATGTATGTTCTTTTCCCCCCCTAAAAATGCGGAATACTTTTTAGTAGGTTGGATGTAGGAAAGGGTCCCCTCTCTTTCAAAAAAAATTTTTCTTACCTCTCCATTCCTTCACATTTCTAGAGTTAATGTGATAGGAAATAAGTGATGGTTACTGAGGAAAAGAGTAAAGATGAAGGGAACATTTAAGAAAGAATATCTGTTTAGACATATGTAAATACCTTCTTGCCGGTCCTGAGAAGAGATTGTTGTGTTAAAAAAAAAAACACATTTTTGACAGGTTGATGGAATACTAGAAAAGCTTGTTTCACCACATATCTTTTGGTTTCTTTAATTTTTTTTTGGCTAGGCCATGGGGTTAAGTGACTTGCCCAGGGTCACACAGCTAGTAAGTGTTATGTGTCTGAGGCTGGATTTGAACTCAGGTCCTCCTGACTCCAGGGCCAGTGCTCTATCCACTGCACCACCTAGCTGCCCTTGGTTTCTTATACATTTGTATCTATTCCTCATATATCTTTATTTAAATTCAAGAGACACTTATTAAGCACTCACTATGTGCAGATCCTTATGGTAGGCACTAATAGCGATGTGAATTTTAGATGAGACAGAGTCCCTGCCCTCATAGAGCTTACAGTGTGGTATGGAGACAA
This sequence comes from Phascolarctos cinereus, assembly GCF_003287225.1. NCBI lineage: Eukaryota > Metazoa > Chordata > Mammalia > Diprotodontia > Phascolarctidae > Phascolarctos > Phascolarctos cinereus. Next base: position 43,053,595 of record NW_027555958.1, on the reverse strand, counting down.
AACAAATACACAAATAATTTTTTATTATAAAGTTAATAGCCAATAACAAGGACAAATAACCAAGGAAACATACAGAATGAGGGAAAAAAATCTTACTTAAGATCTTTAGTACTTTAGTAAAATAAAACCAAAAACTTAACAGAAAATAAACAAAAATGTTTGCTTTGCATCTCTTTCCAAGTTCAGCTGAAGTTTCACTATCTTTGTCTTTATTTTTTCCCAAATATAGTTTTAGTGAATGTGCATGCAGTTCTGATTCTAATAATCCTGCCTTTCATTTTTTCATGTTGGTTTGATTTATTTTCATATTTCCTTGTATGCTTTGTAGTAATTTTAATAGCATCACAATATTACATTACGTTAATATATGTCTGTGGTGCTGTGATTTTATCAACATAGGTACTCTTTCCAATAGTGCATATAATAAGCCATCCACGCCTTCTTATGCATGCTCTTTCATAAAACCTCCCTTGTTAGGGATCTGTAGGACGCTGAGGACCACAGGCTGTTCATGTACTAACACCCGAGAGGGGCCTTCGCCCATCAGTGAAGTCTCATGAACAGCCTGTGGTCCTCAACGTCCTACAGATCCCTAACACTCCCTAAAAGAATCACCCAACATGCCGGGTGCCTTCCCCTAGGTCTTTTTGCATTCTATGGGTACCATTGAAGCCTTTGTGCTTCCATCTATCATCCTTTGTTGTAATTACATGATCAGCCCATCTTCTTTCCAGGTTATATTGTGGTAGGAGCAATATCCTAACCCTCATGCAAGTTAGGCTAATTTTTCCTTTAAAGGTGTTGGTTGGCTCAGGGGACTAAAGTCTTAGGCTGTTAACATTGCTTCCTAGTCAACTGAGTATCAAGCTCCCACAAGGAGTTCTCAGATAGTTGGCTGATGGATGATGATGGGCAGCTCAAGTGAGGATACTTCTCTTAGCTAAATCAACTTGAGGTATCCTCAGTTCCTGTCCTCCTTCCATATCCTTCTCTTGCTACGGATAAATGAATCTCTTTGGATTAACTGTTGCATGTCTCCTTTTTTTCATTAACAAGGCTTCATTAATAGAGCTTCTTCACCAGGGAACTTGCTGTAACAATAAAACAGGAGGCTGGTCCCTATCCTTCTATTATATTTTTAGGATAAAGTCCAATCAATGAAATTGTTGGGTCAAAAATCAGTTTTGTCACTTATTGTACATATTCAATTTCACTGTCAAGTTAACTTCGGGTGAAAGATTCTGAAAGACTACAGTCAACTACCAAGAGAGCTTGTGTCTCTGAGGGACTCAGAGAATCAACCGTCATCTTTGAGGGGGGTCTGAAGAGACATTTTTGAGATAACTGAGTTTACTTCTTATCCTGTAGAGAACACATCCCAAGAATTCCTTAGAGATTTTAACTGCTATCCTCAGGGAACTGAATTATTGGCCTGAGATTCCAGTGTTTTGGAGAAGTCAGAAGTTGTTGCAGCCATTAGTAAAAAGGTGACTGTAGCTGTGACCTTTCTCACAGCTGAAACATCGTTGAAATATTTATCTATGTCTTAGTATTATTTGTTACTGTTAATAGATCACGTAGCTAGTAATATCGATGCTTGTCTAACCACGAGACCAGAGCTTGAGATTCAGTAAGTAGAAAAAGCTTGTATGAAAAGTATAAAAAGGCTTGTTGTTCTTATAAAGTAAGGTGACAGCTTGGAGATAATCAATAATTAGTATGAGAGATTTTGCATTTTTGAATACTTTCTGGGGTAATTCCCATTCATACCTATTAGATTGCCTTTGAACCCAGTGAGAGAGAATTAAAAGGTAACAATCAAATAAGCAGGTTAAGGGGAGGGGTTTGGGGATTTTTGTCTTCAAGAGCACCTGAGAAGTATTGCTCACACCCTGTATCACCTTACACCCCACAAAGGTGGTTGTTGTGTGTGTGATCTTATTCATGGGATAGCTACATGTGGAGTAGCAAAGATTTTCTTATACATATAATACTCACTTCATCTAAACCTTCTACACTTTGATGGTTATCTTCTCTCTGAAGAGCAACTGATCTTATTCAGCTAACTGAAAGTTAAATATTCATGTGTTCAGTGTGGGAAAAATGCAGAAGGTGGTGGAGAGCAAACAAAAAACAGAGCCAGGGGTTCCTATAAACTGCTTTTTTTTTTTTCCTCTTCAACCAAATAATCAGCAGACATTTACTGAATGTCTGCAACTACTGTGTTAGAGGGCCAAGGACAGATCCTTAGGGAACACCCATAGTTAAACGGTGTGAACTGGAGGAACCAACCTAGCAAAGGAGACTGAGCAGGTGTGGTCAGAGAAATAGGAGGAGAGCCAATGTTATGAAATGTTATGAAAGCTGAGAAAGGAGAGAGAATGAAGATATAGGTGACAGTTTCAAAGGTTGCAGAAAGGTCCAGAACAATGAGGATCCGGAGTAGGACATTAGATTTGTCAATTAGGAGACTGTTGGTATCTTTGGAGAGCAATTGCAGTTGAATGGTGAGTTCAGAAGCCATAATGTAGTGGCTTTAGAAGAAAGAGAGGAGAGAAAGCACAGTTCTGACCATGTCACCCTCACTACTCCAGAAACTCCAATGTCTCCCTATCACTGCCAGGATCAAATGCAAAATCCTATTATTGGCATCCAAAGCCCTTCATAACCTAACCCTCTTCTACCTTTCCAATCTTCTTTTACCTTATTCCCAACCACATATCCTTTGATCCACTGATAATGGCCTCCTGGCTGTTCCACAAACAAAGCACTCCATTCTTAGCCCCGGGCTTTTCTCTGGATGCTCCCCAGGCTGGGAATACTCTCCCTTCTCATCTACACCTGCTGCCTTTCCTTGTTTTCTTTAAATTCCAATTAAAATGTCATCTTCTGGAAGGAAGTTTTCCCTAACCCCTCTTAATTCCAGTGCCTTTCCTCTCAATTATTTTCTATTTATCCTGTATAGAGCTTGCTTTGTATTTATTTGTTCAAATGTTATCCCACCCAGTAGATTGTAAGTTCCTTGAGGGCAGACACAATATCTTTTGCCTCTTTTTATAGCCCTAGCACTTAGTCTGGAACTTAGTAGGTGCTTAATAAATGTTTATTGACTGGCTCACTAAAGAGTTTACAATGTAGTTGTGAAGACAAAACCGACACGCATGAATTAGTTTAAAGAGAGAGCTATACAATTTGGAACTGCGCCCAAAGGGCTATAAAACTGTGCATACCATTTGATCTAGCAATATCACTGCTAGGTCTATATCCCAAAGACATCCCAAAAAAGGAGAAAAGAACCTATTTGTACCAAAATATTTATAGCAGCTTTTTTTTGTTGTGGCTAAGAATTGGAAATTGAGGGGATGCCCATTAATTGGGAAATAGCTAAACAAGTTGTGGTAGATGACTGTAATGGAATATTATTTTGTTGTAAGAAATGTCAAGCAGGATGATTTCAGAAAAACCTGGAAAGACTTACATGAACTGATGCACAGTGTAGTGAACAGAACCAGGAGAATATTGTACACAGTAACAGCAATATTATTCAATGAAGAATTGTGAATGACTTAGCTAGCTATTCTCAGCAATCCAACGATCTAAGACAATCCCAAAGGACTAATGATGAAGATTGAATACAGACTGAAGCATGCTATTTTCTGCATTCTTTCTTTATTTTTTTCTTTTATTCAAGTCTTCTTGTACAAAATGACTAATATGGAAATGTTTTACATAATTGCACATGTATGACCTATATCTGATTGCTTACCATCTCAGGGAGGGGGAGGGGATGGAAGGACAGAATTTGGAACTCAAAACTTTAAATAAAAACGTTTAAAATAATTTTAAAAAAGAGAATACTATAGTTTTGAGAGTGATCCTATTTTCCATGCCAAAAAATTGCAACATATGGCCTGGTAAAGAATATCACTTTTTGCACAAATGTCCTTTAAAATGCAATTGTTATTTTTGAGATTAAGAGTGTCCTAGAAAAACCTGGGTGATGGTTGCCATAGCCATAGTACAAACTGAAACCAGAAGGGCTGAGGGAATGTAAAGGAATGAGTAGGATGGGGAGGAGGTGAAAGCCCAGAGACCTATATTTTTTTGTTCAGGTAGGATCATTATTGCAGGTGTGCAGAATCTGGTCTTCCTAATTTCCCGTATTTTTTTTCCCCATTCATCTGTAGACAATTCTTCCCTTTCATCATGACCATGATGAACCAGGAGTCAACCTCCTCCCACATTTACTGGCTAAAAACGATGTGAAAGTGCAGAGACCTGATTTTTGTTCAAGTAGGATTATTACTGCAGGGCTAGACAATCTACTGTAGCCTAGTTTCCTTGAGGGCCCAATTTTCTGTATTTTTTTCCTCATCTGTAGACAATTCTTCCACCTCATCACGACCACCTTGGGCCAGGAGCCACCGTACTCCCTGCATTAGCTGCCTAAAAACGAAGAAAACCGTCAACTACCAGCAGCTGCCAAATGAGCCATCCTGGAGCTGTGGCTCATCACGCTCCCCTAACTAGAAGAGGTTCTGAGGCTAGCAGAAAAGGCGGGAAAAGGCAATCAACTACAACTCCCGGCAGGCTGCGCTCCCAGCGTGACGTCATCGCCTGACCTCGCCTCCCTCTCAGTCGGCCCGTGTCCGACCTCCCCCGCACAGAACGCTCCCAGTATAAACTACACTTCCCGGGAAGCCTCGCGCCACCCAACAGCCCTCCTCTTTCTGTCCGGCTCAGAGAACGCCATCGGCCGGGCGCGCGCTCTAGCTCGCTGGCTCGGCAGCCCGAGGGGAGGGAGCGTGTGAGGGAGGGGAGGATTGGGCTTGGGGGAGGGGGCGGGGGTACGGCTCGCTCGCTCGCTCGCAAGATGGCGGACGAGGACGGGGAAGGGATTCACCCTTCAGTCCCTCAGCGGAACGGCGGCGGCGGCGGCGGCGGGTCCGGGCTCCTGGGCGCCGGGAACGGCGGCGGGGGCGGCCCGCGGGTGGTGCGCATTGTCAAGTCTGAGTCCGGCTATGGCTTCAACGTGCGGGGCCAAGTGAGCGAGGGCGGGCAGCTGCGGAGCATCAACGGGGAGCTGTACGCGCCGCTGCAGCATGTGAGCGCCGTGCTGCCCGGGGGGGCGGCCGACCGGGCCGGGGTGCGCAAAGGGGACCGCATCCTGGAGGTGTGAGTATCGGGGCCCCCGCCCTCGCCCCCCGGGGCTCCGTCCCTGCGGCGCCCCCCACCCTGACCCCAGCACTGCTCCCCCGGCGGGCCCACCTCTCCGCTCCCCCCCCCGGGGCCGGCCGGCCGGGACCCGAGCCCCCGTGCCGGCGGCCCCCCCCCGCCTCCTCCCGGTGCCGTGACAGTGAGCGGCTCTGCCGTGTCCCCCGGGGGGGCTCCCGGCTGTCCTCTCCCTTCTCCTTGGAGCCCTCCTCTGCCCTCCTCTCCCCTGCTTTCTTTTGTCTGTGTTGGAGTCCTCCTTTTGGGCACCCTTGGGTCCCACTTGTGCCGGTGGCATTTTCCGTTCCCTTGCCCTACATCCTGTTCCTGTGTCCCCCCACCCCCCAGTCTCCCAAGTTTCATGCCTTTGCCTTTCGGTACAGTTTCGTCCCTTCCCTCCCCCTCCACTGCAGCCCCTGCCTTTTCAAGTTCGCTACTTCATCAGCCTCATTGCAGCCCCTACACTTCGGGGGGCTGTTGCATTGTCAGTCCAGTGTTAGATCGGAACGGCAGGGGATTCGATTTATGTTTGAAGGTTTAAAGACTCTGTGTGTGTCTGTTTTCTGTGTCTGTGTGTGTGTCTAGTGCTCATCGGGGGTCTGGGTGTAGGTAGTACTCCCATTGCCTCCATTCCTTTCCCCCTTGTGTCCTTCACTACTCTTTCTGTATCGCCTGTCTTTCTCACGCCTTTTCTCTTGTACATCCTTCTCTGACTGGCTTGCGTCCTCCTCCTTTACTAGGATATTCTGTCTTTGATTTCACATCCTTCCTAAATTTCCTTTCAATCACAAAAATCCTTCCCTACCTTCAGGCCTTCACCTGGTAGAACTGTTGGTTAGGCCAGGTTTTTAGAGGCAGACAGTATCCTGAAGGTGTGTCTGGAGAATGGAGTAGCCTCTCCCTCCTTAAATGTTTGGCTCCTTCTGTGGTACTTTCCCCTCAGAGGTCTTCAACCTTCCTATCTCAGTGATAGTGACCTACCATGTTAGGAGTTTAGGGTTAGAAACCTTCCCCCTGGATAGATGAATGTTTTATTTTTTCCCTCCACTGTCACCAGCTTTACAGATAGTTCTCCTCTTCCCCAGCTTGGTGTGTCAATATATCAGTCTTGTGGGCATTAGGGCACTAAGACCTGTATTGCAGTGGTGATCTTTCTTTTTCCATTACCTGAGCCCAGAATTCTGTTCTTTCCAGACCATAGAAAATCTATGACTATTATTCTCTTCTGTCAGCGGCCCTTGGGAGGTGTCAGTTTCCTTTCCTTGTGGAAGTTCATGTTGGGTTCATTCTCATTTATTTTTGATTTTTCGAAGTCCATGCAGCTTCCCTGGGCACCATATAATGGAAAAAAGTGGCAGTTGTATCACAGAACTGAACAAATTGGGAAACCATCTTCAAACCTTGTCTATACAACTTCCCCTGTTCCAAATTCAAATTTTGCTCTTTCTTGTACTTTCTTTGGTCATGCTGAGTAAGAGTAATAAATCAATTGCTAGGTAGACATGACTTTCCTCCAGCTTTTTTGGGGAAAAAAAAGTTAATATGTTTTGTTTTTATATCTCCTTCATTTCTGAATATAAACCTCCTTCATTCCTTCTAAGCACAGAATTTTTTTAAAAAAAGGAAAAATAACAGTTCAGCAAAATTAACCAGCACTTCAACTGAGTCTGACTGTGTATGTGCTCTTCCACATATAGTCCCACATTTCCACAAAGGGGAGAGAGGTGCATTTTTTCATCTCTTCTTTGGGACCTTGCTTAGTCATAATCACTTACCATTCAGTTTTTTTTGTCTTTGTTCTTTCCATTTACATAACATTAATCACATATATTGTTTTTCTGATTCTGCTTCCTTTAGAGTCAGCATCAGTTAATATGAATCTTCCCAAGCTCTTTAGAATTCATGTTAATATTTCTCATGGTACAATAATGTTCCATTACGTTCATATGCCACATTTTATTTAGCTCTTTTCTACTTCATGGTAACCTACCTTGTTTCCAGTTTTTTGCTACCACAGAAAGTGTAGCTATGAATATTTTGATGTATATGGGGAGATTTGACTTCTAAAGGGTAATTTCTGATTGCTAGAGGAAGAAGGGCCCAGCACAGATTTCATTTCCTGGTTTTGATCATGGTTGGTGAACATGTTTTTTTTCCTATAAAAGTTTATATGCTTATTCCCAGAAGCATTCCATTTCTTCCTCTGTAAAGTATTTAAGAGAGCTCCTCTATCTTTCAGATGAGTTCTTTGGTTTATCATATCTTGCTCAGAAAAGCTTTGCTTGTTGAAATCTCGAGCGGGGTCAGGGCTGAGGATAGGTAATCATTGTGTAGCTGTGGTTTGAATTGTGCTTACATTTACATCTTGATCCTGTGAATTTCCATGTAACTAAGTTGTTGTTTTATAGGGGGTTTTTTTTGTTTTTTTTTTGAAAGAATTACAGTTGTGTTTTTCCACTTTGTACAGTTGTTTGGACAGTTTATAGTGTTATGAGTGGGCAGAGGAACTTATAATTTAGGACTAAAAGGTGTGCAAGTTTGGATATAAGTGAAATTACTTTTAAAAAATCTATTCACAAAGGCTCTTTTTACACTGGAATATGGTAATATAGTGTTTGGGTTAAGTTTAGCCAGAATGGTTCACTTTCTACTCCTTCTCTACAAAACAGTATCTGATTTAGGAAATTGTTCTATTGTAGGGTTTGGTAATTGAAGTACCAGTAGGTCTCCTGGGCTCTAAATCTTCAGATTCAAAGCCTTCCTGTTTAGCAAACTTGTAATCTTTCCCAATGTAACATGTGTTGAAAGTGTGTCCTTTGTTGTGAATGCATCCACAGTTTAAAGAGTGAAGAGGGCATCCAAAAAACTGAACCAAAATAATTATGTCTTTGCACTGTTATAGTATGGAAAAGAACTGTTGACTTCAGGGTAATTTTCTTTGGATTAATGTATTTCTCAAGGTTCTGGACTGATTTTCTTGTTGCCTTGAGGAAGGCTTTGGGTATGGAATTTGTGGCTTGGATATGGAATTGAGATTTTTCTTCTATATTTTTGAGGGCTTATCTTTGACACTTGGTGAGTTTGTCTTGGTCTCTTGGGTATGTGTTGGGTAGATCTGGTCTTGTAGGGGTAGAGTTTCCAGCTTTCAGAGTCAGTAGGTCTGTTAATATAGTAAGTGAAGGTCGTGTTAATGCTTTGTCATGTTGGATTAGGTTGATTGGAGTCCCACTGAGATGGGCAATTGCCAGTCACCATAGTGTTTGTCTGTGGTAGTACATAGGAAAATGTACCTTTTATCTTGGATCTTTAGCCCCTAAACAAAAGTTAAAGCATTAGGAAAATGCCTACTGAAAATCAGTTGATTTTTATAACTTTTTAAAGAGGATTTCCAGGTCATAAATAGTTTTGGCTTTATTCTATAAGAATGTCTGTGGAGGAAAAGATGGCTCTTCAAGAAGTGTCCATTGCAAGTCAAGTTCAAGAACAAAATCTTAACTGATTAAGGCCTCTTAAAAGAGCTGCTTTCTCCAGCATGGCATGATTCTGCTCTCCAGTTAGTTTTGACAGAGGGAAATATCTGTGTATTATACGACTGGGATTCCGGATTCAGTCCTTATTGTCATGTTCACTATGGGAAAGGAACCAAGGCTCTATTTAGAAAATTGATTTAATTGTTGTGTTCCTGTGTTCTAATCTGGGTAGAAAAGCAGTTAAATATTGCATAGAATGGGATAGTAGACTGACTGTAGTATCAAGATTAACTTCACTTTTGTAGCTCTACCTGTATCACTTCCATGATTTAAGATGCTGCACCCATCAACTTATTTCTTTATTTTACTCTAAACAAAGTTCCTAGAAAAGTTCTAGAAAAATGGCGACACAGTATTTAGTAGGTTTATTTGGTTCTCCTACTATTCTTTCCAAAGACATGCCATTTTGACCTCTTTGGAGTTCAACTGTGTTTTTGTAAACTCAGGTAGGAGGAGAATTTTGGTGGGCAACCAGATACTGTCAGATAATTTAATAGCTTTATGTTTATGTCTTTATCCTCCTAATTATTCTCTTAAGTTGTGTGAGATAGATGACTTAATAGATATTTTGTGTCCTTGTTATATTTACTCAACTGACTGATGGTGAAGGAACTATATCATAATTATAAACCCAGGAAATAACTTAGTTTTGTAGGGAGAGTGGAAAACAATAAAACTAAATCCAGAAATAGCCTATACTTTCCTTTCAGAAGCAGCTCACATAGCAGGGCTAAGACTAGGAGGAGGCCCTTTGTGAATATACATACACATTTGCCTCTGTGTATGGATGAGGTGGGTATTCTGGGACCAGTTCTCTTTCCAGTCATGTTGGCTTGGGACACCTTGCTTTCAGATGGTGTCTACGTTTGTTTCTGATGTGGACTTGTTAACGTATCCCCTGAGGCCACAAATTACTTTGAAATGAGTCTCATTGGGAAATCCTATGATCCGACACAGAAGTACAGTGACTTAATTGACACAATGAATTCATTGTGATGCTTAAAACCTGTGTACATCATTGCTATTTAACTACAGTGGTTCCGTCTGTGCCTGTTAAAGCTCATTTGGTTAGAACTTAGTATTAATGAATCTCAGGTTTAATCTGAGTCAGTTAGATTCACTTTACTGTACCCCTAATTCTGGCTGACTCTCTGAAAGTGGAAACTGTTAGGCAAACAGGAGAAATACCTTAGGTATATGGCCCTATACCCTCACAACCAGAATAATAGCTCAAGGGAGATACTCTACCAGCTTCCCTAAGGAGTCTATCCAGTGGTCCTGTTTTCTCTCCATATTCTCTCCCTTAGCATTCTAATTCACTCCCATGGCTTCAGCTGCTCCCTCATAGAAATTGACTCTCATACCTCTGTTTTCAGTCTGCAACTCATTTCTGAGCTCCAGACCCATACCTCCATCTTCTTACAGGATATTTCCACCTAAATGTCCTCGGGCATCTCAAGCTCGGTTCCTAAAGTGAGCTTTGTACCATTTCTCCCTACACCTGATTGTTTTTCCAACTTCTTCATTTCTGACTGTTGGATTTTATCAGTCATTGCGTCTCATGTTTGAAACCTTGGGGTTACCTTGTACTTTTTTACTCTGTTTTCATATCTATTTACTGCACAAGCCCTTTGGATTGCACTTGTGTAGCACATCTCCGGTCTCTCTTGTCTTTGGCTTCAAGTCTTTGGTGATTCCCTGTTGCACACCAGGTCAAATTTAGACTCTTTTGTCTGGCATTCAGGGCATGCCACAATTTGGTGCTGTCCTACCTTTATTTTTTTAGGTGATTTCAGTGAACAAAAGTCTTATTTTCTCTCCCTCCTCCTTGAGGGGGAGAAATGAAAAACAAAACCCTTGTAACACATACATAGTCGAGCAAAACAAATTCCCACCTTAGCCATATTCAGAAATATGCCTCCTTTTGAGTCCAGGACCTCTTGGTCAGGATGTGGGCAGTACAGCTCATCATGGCTCCTTTAATGGTGTGGTTTGTCATCCTCCTTCTCCAGCCTTATGATTCTCTTCTTTGTACTTGTATTTGCCTCAAACAGGATTGCTTTGAACCCAGAACACAGCCTGTAGTGTCCTACCTCTGCCTTTTTTTCCCATGTTGTCTATGCCTGGAATGTCTTCTCTTCCTTCTCCTCCTTATTTCCCCTCTCCCTACTGTGCTAAGCCTGTTGAATTACTATCCATCTTTTTAAGTCCCACTGAAATGCCTCCTCTTCCCTAAAACCCTTCTCTGAATTGCATCTGGTGATGACCTTCCCCCCTTGGACCTTACTTAACAGTTGATTTTGTAACTCTCTAATGTAGTTAGGTAATATTGTGTATTTTAGTCATCTGGATTTCTGTCTTATTCCTCTACTTGATTGTAAGCTCCATAAGGACAGGAAATGTGTCTTAATCTGAACTTTCTATATTTCTTAACACCTATCACAGAGTTTCCACAGGGCACTTAGTAAATGTTTGTTTAAGGAATCAGTGGCAGCTCACTACCATTTATTTTGTACGTGAATGGCAGAACATGGCTCTTTGTGCTCAGATGTAATGATATCCGGGAAGGGGATTGGTCTCTTTTTTACTAGAAAGGGAAATTGTGGCATTAGGAGGCTGAGTAGCTTTCTCAAGACTGAACCAGATTCAAAAATTCTGATGTCTGTTTTCTTGTGTTGTCTTAGGTTTTATTTCCTTGGCTTTTTTTTTTTTTGATGAAAAAGGAAAAATTCAAATTAAAAAAAAGGACACTTCGATTTAAGAGGGCAGCTGGTGGAGAGCAACTGGAGTCTTCCGATATGTTTCAAGCCCCAAATTACTATAATCTGATTTTTTAATTCCTAAGGAATAGAAGTAAGCTGTCAGTCTCATCTTGAGTCTGCAGATGTAGGATCTGGTGCCTGTTCCCCTCATGGCTCTGTCACATCTCTGCTGACTGCCCTGTGGATCTGTTTCTTTCTTTTTTTTTTTTTTAAATCTTTAATGCAGAAGTGTTTCCTTTAATCCTTTTCCTTTTAGTGTGTTGCATATTGGTGGGAGTTAAAGGAATTAAAGACAGAAAATAATCTTTTTTAATACCAAGGGTCACTTCCTCCTGCCATGTTCAATTTCAAAATGCAAGTCAAGGAAAAACACTTCAAACAAATGCAAGGATTAATAATGACAATAAAGTTAATTCTCTTTGATTGAAATGTCATCCAGAATACTAAGAAGGTGAAGTTTTCTAGTATGGAATGAGTCAAGTACTGAGTAATATACATATATCTGGAATTCATTGGTAATTACTAATTCTTTTGGTCCCTGCCAACTAAATGATATTCTTATAATAGTTGAGGAAATACTTAATCAGCAGGATATTTAATGACGTGAGCAAGAAATAAAGAATTCTGTGTGAGTACAGCTGTTTTCCTCTCACCTATGAACTTTCACTGTTAGAGAAACATCTCCTTTTAGTGATTTGTTTTTGTTTAAGCTACCTGAAAACTCTTCAGCCATGATTGTCAGACCTCATGGTAAGACTTCAAAAAGAGGTCTTAATCTTCTGTGGACTTGAGACATAAGTGATAAGCTTATTCTGCTTTGGAAAAGTACAGAATGACCTACAGGAGCATGGTGGCATTTGCTTATGCAGTTATTCTCTTAGCTGGTTGCAAGGAGGGCTGTCTGCCAAAAAGTCACCTTACAGAAATATGCAATAGCTTAACTACGTTGACTTTAAAAAAAAATAGCGTTAGGGTATTTTTGGAAGGTACTGTGAATATTCTGCGTTGAGTTCTGTTGTCTGGTATGTTTAAGCAAAGAGACTTATTAAATGAAAACACTTTGTTCACTATCTGATTTTGAGAATGGAAGTTTTGAAAACATTTGGCTTCCAGCTTCTCCTGCAGAGCAGCCATTTGATGTACGTTTCCTCACTTTTTCTACTGTGTTCCCCTGAGCTTCTTAATAACATTAGTTTCTCTCTCTTTTTTTTTCCCCTCTCAGAAGTATCCCTACTACGTACTAAATTTAGTGCCTCTTGATCCTGTTCTTTTCCATTTTTCCAGAAAGTTGCTGTGGTAGACACCCCTCCCTCTCCTTCTCTCTTACCCATCCCCTTCCCCTCTTCCCCTCTCTCCCTCTTTCCCTCCTCCTTACCTCTTCCCCCACCCACTTGTGTTTCTTCAATTTCTTTCTCCATTGATTTTTTTCCTACCTACCTACAAACCTACTTAAGTCACTCCAAACTTTAAAAAAGACTTCTTTGACCCTTCTGCCCTATACAACTACAACCCTGTCTCTATTCTTCATTGCTAAAGTTTTTGTGTTTCAGTGCATCATATAAACCCTGACAGATATACAGTTCAGTCCCTCACAGTGTAGAATCCTTGAAAACAGGAGAGAACAAAAGAGTAATTGCAATTGATAACCCGTGAAGCCTTACCCTTGAGTACTTGGCTGTTCATTAAGAGAGGAAGGATATGTAATTTAACTTTAGTACCAGTGTCCACAGCTTTTAAAAATAATAGGGGCAGCTAGGTGGTGCAGTGGATAGAGCTCCGACCTTGGAGTCTGGAGGACCTGAGTTCAAATGCAGTCTCAGACACTTGACATTTACTAGCTGTGGGACCCTGGGCAAGTCACTAAACCCCGATTGCCTCATCAAAAAAAATGCAACAAAACCAACAAAAAAAAAAACCCCAAAAGTTTAAAAAATATTAATAAACATAGCTAACATTTAAGTAGCCCCTTAAGGTTTACAAAATGCTTTACATGTACCATTTCGCATAATCTTCACATATCATCATAACAGCCCCCAGAGGTAAGTGCTGTTATCCCCGTTTTACAAATGAAGAAGCTGAGGCATACAGAGGTTAAGTGTCTTGTCCAGGGTGTCACAGCTCGTGCCTGAGGTAGGATTTGAACTTGGGCCTTCCTGACTGCAAGGCCATCACTCTGTTCACTGTGTCACAACATCCAAGTTGTGTAAAGCGGCATATTGTGCAATAAGCCTGGGAAGTTGGTCAGTCAGTAAGCATTTATTAAGTGCCATCTGTGTGCCAGACATTGTACTGAGTGCTGGGGATACAAAGAAGACAGAAGACGGTCTCCTCGTTCTCACGAAGCTCCCAATCTAATGGGGCAGACAGCATGCAAACAACGCTGTGCAAACAAGATAGATACAGGTTAAGTTGGAAATACTATCAATAAGGCCCTTGAATTTAAGACAGAGGCTTTCTGTAGAAGGTGGGATTTTAGCCAGGACTTGAAGGAATACAGAGAAGTCAGGAGGGATATGAGGAAGGAGAGCATTCCAGGTAATACAAGGGACAACCAATGAAAATGCCTAGAGTTGGCAGATGAGAGTATCTTGTTCAAGGAAGAATAAGGAGGGGACAAAAAGGAACATAAGGAGGCCAGTATCAGTGGATGTCAGAGTATGTGGAGGGGTGGAAGGACCATAGAAAGGTAGAGGGGAGGCCAGGTTATGAAGAGCTTTGAATGCCAAAGGATTTTATATTTCATCCTGAAGGCAATAGTGAGACAGTGGAGAGGGATGAGTGTGAGTGTAAGACAGAGGTGGTAGAATGGAGTCAGACTCTAAAGGGTATAATTACGGGCTGAGAAATTTGTATTCTCTTCTAAAAGCAATAGAGAAGCATTGAAGTTTCTTGAGGAAAGGAGTGACATGGTCAGATATTAGAAAGATTATTTTGGCAGCTGTGTTGAGGATAGATTGGACAGGGTGAGACTAGATGGAAGGTTGGAGTTCCATTTGAGAGGTTGTTGTAATGATTCAGATAAGAGGTCCTGAAGTGCAGTGGTGGTGATGGTGGTAGCTGTGTGAGTGAAGAGAAGAGGTTGGATTTGATAGACAGGGTTGTAGAATCAATAAAACTTGGTAACTGAATGTGAGGGGGCATTGTAAGGGCAGGAGAGTTAATGTAACTGTGAGGTTACAGAGCTAAAGGACTGAAAGGATGGTATTGCTTTAAACAGAAATGTTGACGTTTAGAAGGGGTTGAGTTTAGGGGATGTATTATGTTGTAGACATGTTTGAGTTTGAAATTCTTGTGGAAAATCTGGTGATATCAGAGCAATATCAGATTAGTAATTGGTAATGTCAGGTAATGAGCAGTCTTAGGTTTGGGGGTCATCTCTCTAGAGAAGATAATTGAACTTATGGTGAACTTATAGAGGTGATGACTGAGGGGATAGTATTGAGAGAGAAGAGAACCTAATTTAGAACATTAGAAGCCTCCAAACAGATGCTTTCATTTCCTCACTATCTTCTCTCTCTTCAGTCTTTTACCATAATTTCTATTCCAGTCATTCTACTGAAACTGCTTTCTCAAAGTTCACCAATGACCTTTCTTCATGATCTTTCTGAACTTGATACTGATTTCACCTCTTCCTACTGAAGAGTCATCTTTCCTTTGAATTCAAAGACATAGCCATCTCTCTTGATTCTCCTTCTGCCTCTAACTACACATATCTTTTCTTAGCCGTTTATGCGCCTCCCATACACTTAATGTGGATGTTTCTGAGGTCAGTCTGTGGCCTTCTCTTTCCCTTGTTAATCTCATTCATTACATTCATTACTACCACCTGAATGAAAGATGCTCTGATATGTATCTATAGCCCTGACCTCTTCTGTGCTCCACTTTTGTGTGTCCAGTTGCCTGCGGGACATCTCCATTTTGATGTCCCACTGATAACAATGTTGAGTTCAACATGTCCAAACCAGAGCTCTATTTTAATTTCTTTGAAACTTGTTTCACCTTCTGACCTTACTGTTTGTCAGTGCCAGTAGCATCACCATTAATCCAATTTTCCATTTTCAAAACTTGGGGATCATTTTTACTCCTCCCTCTACTTTAATCCATAAACAATCAGTTAACCAATTCCTATCAGTTCCATGTCTTTGCCCTCTCATCCTCAGTTTCTATTCCACTGCAACCAGCTAAACATAGAATCTCATAAGTACCTGCCTTAATTATTGTAATAGCCTCCTGTTTTGTTTTTTTTTTAACTTTTTATTGAATTCTTGCTTTCATATCACCTTTATTAACAGATATAGCTCCCTTTTCTCCCCAACTCAGAGAATCATCCTTTGTAACAGAATAAAAAGGATATAGAGAAAAAGTTGTTTAGCAAAGCTAACAGATTAGCCAAGTCTAACAGTATCCACAGCATACTATGTCCATAGCCCCCCACCTCTGGTAAGTAGAGTCTCCCCTTTTCTTCTAGGTCAGCCTTGATCATTATAACATAGTAGCCTTTCATCAGTTCTCCCTGCTTGTAGGATGCACGTAGTGAGTGCATCCTCTTCTTAAATCTATCCTTAATACTGCCACAGGTTCTTTTTTTTTTTTTTAACGAGTCTTCCTTCTAAAGAGATTTAGTTATGGTCATTTCTCTTTCCAAAACTCTTTAATTTCTTGTTGCCTACCTGATGGATTTCAGGCTTTTTTGTCTTAAGTGCTCAATATCTGGGTGCTGCTGTACTTTTCAAGGCTTATATTGTGCCTTGGCACATTCTCAGCCTCACTTAAATTGAACTCTCTGCTTTTCTCCTTCCCTAACTTTGCCTGTGGTTTTTTCCCTGGGCTTGGGATACCTTCCCCTCCTCAATTTACACCTGTTGGATTCCTTTGCTCTTTGAAACCCAATTCAGATGCTGCCTTCTCCATGAAATTTTCGTGGTACCCTGTTGATAATGATATTTTCTTTGGACCTCAGATTACCTTCTGTTTTGTAAACCTTTAATGCATGCCTCTAACACTATATAGGTTAATATTAATTAATAAATAATGTAAGGTTATTTGTGTTTGTATTTTATCCTCTTGCTCTAGACTGTAAACTCCCTAAAGGGGAGAGACTCACATAGTGTTCTGCACATAATGAGTGTTTAATAAATGTTTGAATGAGTAGCAGTGGAACATGCAGCAATCTGTGGATTGGTAGGGTGGTGGTTTATATGTTGTCTCTTAAAAAGGTGGAATTTTTTTCTCTCACATTTTGGTTACTTTGAGTTTCCCACATTTAGAAACTACCTCTTGTTCATTGTACTATCTAAATTTCATCCTGAGTTGTGTTATTTTTACTTGTGTTGATCTCAGTGAAAATAAAAACTCAATTTCCTTTGTAGAATCACTTGACTGATGGGCTACTTTAGCTTAGCTCTTTATGTTCTGATTAGCATTTATATATGCCTGTGATATGTTTGTGTCCCTCATGGTTTTATACCTTAGTCATATTAAGTATGTGCCTCCGTCCCTCAGAGCGTGGTTATCCTCTCTAATTGCTCAACTTAAGTTTGTACTGAAAGTTGATTATTAAACAACTACATTAAAAATATCAAATTCTTTTTTATTTGTAATTTAATTTACAGTTCCAAATTCTTTCCTGTTCCCTTCCCCCTACCACCTATTGAGAAAGCAAGAAAAATAAAATCCCTTACAGATATGTATTATCATGCAAAAGAAATTCCTGCATTAGCTATGTAAAAAAAAATCAATTTGTACTCAGTTCATCTGCTATTTGGAGATAGCATATTTCATCATGAATCCTTTGGAATTGTAGTTGGTCATTGTGTTGATCACTTACTAAGTTTTTCAAAGTTGATTATCTTCACAGTATTGCTGTTATTATATAAATTATTTTCCTGGTTCTGCTTACTTCACTTTGCATCAGTTCATAGAAGTCTTCCCAGACTTTTCTGCTATCCCACCTTTATCATTTCTTATAGTGCGGTTGTATTAGCTGTTCCCCAATTGATGGGTTTCCTCTTGATGTCCAATTCTTTGCCACCACAAAAAGAACAGCTATAAATATTTTTGTACATATGGGTACTTTTCCTCTTTCCTTGATCTCTTTGGGAGAAATTCTTTTTTTGTGCTGTGCTATTTTTCACACAGGAAGGCTAACTTGTCACCAGTAGATAATTGTTTGATTTCCAGTGATGTGGATAGATTTGCCCTGATCCACAATTTGGGAGATGGCTGACTGGGATTAAAGGACTGTGGCTATAGATTGAATAGAGCAAACTAAGTGGTTCATGGGAATTGAGTCCATGACCTTGACTTAATTAGCCACAAAATTTAGTGACACAGAACTTTTTAAAAAATCAAGGTTTCTGTCAGACCTCTAAATTAGATTTGTAGCTGCTTTTGTATAAAGATTCAGTACTTAGTTATATTTTTTTAAGTGACTTTTCATCTGGAGTGGTAGTAGTGGTAATGCAACATAAGAAAGTAAGAAGAAAGTAAGGTTCAGAAAACCACCATGGTGATTTTTTACCTTTTTACCCCCTATTGGAATTACCACCTTGGACATTTCTCCCAAAAATTAGGGGAATAGTCCAAATTTGCTGGGTTGGCAGTAGAAAGTCTTTGAAGACCAGAAAAGATCACCTAGTGGTAGATATTTGGCAGTTTCACCTTGAAGACGTCTGAAATTCCTATTGTACCTTGTGTTTTATGTTATCTGAAGTGATAAGGGCTTGGGGCTTGAATTTTGTTATCTTTATCTTTGGAAAAAGGCAAGTGATTATTCATAGAATTCACCTGAAATAAAGGCTTGTTTTTTTTTTTAATATCAAAATGGTTATTTCTTATTCTTTTCCTTCCTACTCTCCTTTGGCATAAATTTGAGCTGCTTGGGATATGTTTATCCTTTTAAAAACAAATTTAGTTTATTTTTAAATTTTAAGCCTTTTGAATGGAAGAAAACTTTTATTTTTAATTGTGCCCATATTGAATGCCACATTCTAATTTTAAACATGTAATTTTGTTGCTCATAATAGAAAGCAAAGTAGTCACTGTCATAATACTGTACTTGAACAGTTTAGGACATAGCATATTAGTACTTTCCTGAAGTAGTAGAACCAGTATGAGTTTTTTTTTTCTTTTAAAGTATTTTCTAGTGCAGTTATTTTCAGTTGTGTCTGAATGATTCTGATTCCATTTGGGGTTTTCTTGGCAAAGATACTGGAGTAGTTTGCTGTTTCTTTCTCCAGTTCATTTTACAGATAAGGAAACTGAGGCAAAGAGGATTAAGTGATTTGCCCAGGATCACACAGCTGGTAAGTGTCTGAGGCCAGATTTGAACTCAGGAAGATGAGTCTTCCTTACTTCGGGTCTGGGCACTTTATCCACTATGCAGATATTAGAAATCATTTAGTCTAAACCCCTCATTTTATAGATGAGAAAATTGAAGCCCACACAAGTGACTTGCCCGAAGTCACATAGGTAGTAAATAGGTGTAAAGCTCAGATTTGAACTAAGGTTTTTTTTTAAACTCCAAACCCACTTTTTCCTCTTGTACCATAAAATTTAGTATCATCGAGTCTTTAGATGACCTTAATATTCAGAGACTTAGGATTCTGCCTTTTATTTTAAAAGAGAAATGGATGAACTTTCTCATTTCCCCAGTTGCCTATGTATGCACCCTCACATATATGTGTGCATACTAACTCCTTAAAAGCTTAGGTATATTTTAAAATAAATACTATATCTTTAAAAGCTTAGGTATATTTTAAAATAAACTCCTTAAAAGCTTAGGTATATTTAAAAAAATACTATATCTAACTGAAATTCTTTGTCTTTAGGATTATAGAATGTTTATAGTTCATTCTGCCTTTGTATTGGAAGATTTTTGAGATTTGGGGATTTTCCCCTATTTTCATGTTCCTCTTGGATGAAATGGTAAAGCACAAAAGACAGATGAGTCTGATTTATGTTGATCTCACTGTGCCTCCTAATTGTTGAGGAGAACAGTAAGTCACAGGTTAAAGTGCATCTTAAGCAGGGAGCAGCTCATTAGCTATTTTGGTCTTTTCTCTCCCCTTTAGAGAGCTGACTAGTAGGGAATAGACACTTGTCAGTTTCTCAGCCTCAGCCAAGAGCTTGAGATTTGTCTCTAATAGATGAGTTGTAACTTTCACTTGCTACTCTTTTTTTAAAAAATGTATTCTCAGTCTTGCTTATTTTTTCTCCTGAGGGTAAGAAAAGGAGTCTTAACTTTTGGGTCACTAGTTGTTTTTGAGGTTGAATGGGTTCCATAGAGTGATGAAAATCTGTACAATTTGATCCTTTTGAGGTCAGCTTTTGTTGTGTATCAGGAAACAGGCCTAGAATATGAGATTTCTTTTTCTAGAAACTTTACTTCTCAGTCTTCTTGTCCCCAACAGGTAGAAAATTGTCAGAAACACAACAAAATAATGTTGCAGAATAATGATTCTATGAGTTATCTAAAATATTTAATAAGGCAAGGGTTCTTTGCTGTTTTGTGTGCCACGGACTCCTTTAGCCATCTGGAAAAGCCCTGTGTACCCCTTCTTAGGATCATATTTTAAAAATACATATGATTACGAAGGAAGCCAAATATATTAGAATACAGTTATCGAAATCCTTAAGAAACAAAAAACAAGTTCAGGAGCTACAGGCTAAGAACTCCTGTCATAAGAAGGCAAGAAGAGGGGGAAAGATGAAATTACTTCCTACACATTCAACAAGCATTTGATTGTAATTTGGGGGTTTTTGTCATCTTGTAAAAGTTTTCTGCTTATGTTTTGTATTTGGTAAGTTATTTGTTTCTGACTGAAAAGTACACTGAATTTATGTGGGTGAGTGGGAAGAGAGGCAGGGGTAAATGTTAAAATTTTAAGTTTTTCTTGAGTAGTAACTGGTTGAACAAGAGAGTTACGTTGTAGGAGAAAGAAGTGATATTTTTCTTATAAGATTTCTGCTGGTATTTTTTTCCTTCATAGAGCAATTGGAATAACTCGCCATATTTTGCCATTGAATTTTGGTAGGTGTCTTGATTGTTACCTGATCTTTTGACTTGGAGAGTTTTTGTGTTTTTAGTGCAGACTGTATTTTTATTAAGAGCTTTCTTTCATTCTAGAGTGATGTAAGATCTCAGTAGGGACCAGAGAGGCAGACCCAACATGTTAGAGGGGTAGCTTAGGTTTGCAGTTGATCAGAAAGTTTGGGAGTATTTCTGTGACCTAGGAGCCTTCCATATGTAAACTGGATATAAAGAGGCTGATTTTGGGGAGGACTGAGGACTATTTAGTATTTGTTCAATGTCCTAAGTGGAGAGAAATGCACACTATCTGACTGAAACAGTCAAAGCACAGCCCTTGAAAGCTAATGTGTTGGAATGCAGAAGAGGTTTTACTAACAAGCTTGCGCTGCTCCATCTTTGACCATGTTTATCCCTTATGCTTGTATCTCATGACACAAGAGTAGGATAGTCAAGGGCAAAGTGCAGCAGGATTTTGAGAGAATCACTCATTGAGTGGAAGGAAAAGAGCACTGGATTTGGAGTCAGAGCCCTCCGGTTCAACTCCTTTCTCTGTTTCCAGTTTCTTGGATGATCACAAAGAAGTCACAACTGTTCTGGGCCTCAGTTTCCTCTATAAAATGAGGAGATGAGATTGTACTGGATAAGCCTAGAAGAGTTCCAAGGTCTCTTCTAATTTTATATCTGTGACTTCTGTTATTCCGTGTATTAGGTGTTTGCCTAAATAAGGTGTGATTCATGGGGGACAGTTTGATAGTTGAAAGGGAGGCCATCTTTTGTTTTTCAGATGCTTAACTATAGATTTAAAAAGACAACTCCATGGTAAAGTGATGGGGCAGTCTCTATTTTAATAGTCTAATCTTCATTCTTAGCTAGCCTCTTCCAACCTGTCACAAAGCCAATAAACAGGCAGAGGAAATGCTTCCTAATGTGCTGCCGGGGGTCTGTTTTTCCCTAAATTGTGAGGTCTTTTCATCCAGTTTGTAGGAAGAGTTGGGCGGGGGGAAGCAATTTACAAAATATTTTTGAAGATAGACTATCAGAGTAGAATGCTTTAAAGTCTTATATGCTTATATCCAAAATTAGGAATCTAGGCCTTCCAGAAACAGTTTGAATCAGATTTGCTGTTCAATACAGTTAATATCACCTCCATTTGGATAGCATTTTACAGAGTAGTTTCCTATGTTTTGCAATTTGATCCTCACAACAACCCTGTGAGGTTGGTGGGGGTAAATACGCCACTTTACAGACAAGGAACTGACTCAGCTCAGAGTGGTTAAGTTCATACCACCAGGAAGTGAGGGGCAGAGCCAGACCCTGGACTCAAGTCTCCTGACTCCAGCTCTGGGATTTTTTCATTCCTCTGTCTCTTCTTGGGGGAAGAAGGTGCTGGACTAACTCTGTAGTCAACTTTGTTGCCTTCTTAGTCATTAGAAGGCTTGGATTGTATGTCTTTTTTTTTTTTTTAATAGAGGGTTGAGACATAAAGCCAAGCAGAAATCAGAAACACTAATTCTTAGCCCAACTACTTTCTGTGGAAAATGGTAGGGGAATTGGGAAAGGTTCCCAGATTGGATTGACTTCCCATGAAGATTTGAGTGCTTGAAGAAAGCAGTGTGTGGCTTCTCCAGGAGGAGTGTTGTGGGTGTTGCATTATACATCACATTTCTGAAGGTTAATGCTCTCACCCCCACCACCCCTGTCCCCCCTCCCTCACCTTTCTGTCACTGAAGAAGCTACTATAAAATTTCTCCATTCTCCTTTTTACAGGATAGATGTTGTGGCATGGGACTCGAGTTGTAGAATAAAAAGTAGGTTGGGGCTGAATCCCACTCTAAAGTGAGTTTGGAAGGATTTGAAAAAGTTTCTGATTAGCCAGACTTCCTTCTCCAGGGACCTTAAAATGACTGCTTTGTGTTTCAGGTCTGCCTCAGTCTTTGGGTCTTAATGACAGTGCTTTTATTAAAGTCTTCCTCCTTACTAGAAGTTATAGGAATTTCCTGCCTGTATTTTGCGCTATCTCCTGGAGATCAGTTAACGACTTAATGACACATAGTAGTATGGCATAGACTATGTAGTGGCTCCTTGCTGTAATACATATGACTGAGTGGTTGTGCCATTGCTTTTTCATTCAGAATAATGGTCTCTATTACTATCAGCTCTTTAATCTCTCAATGCAAACTCTTTTTCTTTGTCTCCCAGCAAGGCTTTAAATCAGCTTAGCTCTTTGCTCAGCTGGCTAGGCTAACTTCAGTTAGAGTCTTACTTGAAGCCGCTCCTATTATCCAGCCTAGGTATCCATCCCGGGGGGAAGAGAAAGGAAAGGAATAAGCATTTATATAGCACCTACTGTGTTCCGGGAACTACACTTAGTGCTTTACAACTTTTATCTCATTGGAACCTCATCATAGCTTTGTGAGGTGGGTATTATTTTATCTCCATTTTACGGTGGAGGGAATTGAGGCAAAGAAGTTAAATGACTTACCTGCCAAGGGTCACACAGCCAGCAAGTGTCTTAAGTTCAGTTTTGAACTTGGGTCTTCCTGACCCCAGACCAGCACTTCTGCCACTTAACTACCATGGGAGGAGATGTAGGTATGATGGAAGAATTTCACTAACATGATAAAATGTTCTGGTGAGGCTGAGGACACAAAGTAAATTTGGCAATAGCCAGTTGTTTCGGGATGATATTTTAGGTTTCTTTGTGAGAGGGTTTTTTGGGAGGGAAGGGGGTTGAAGGTTTGGGAAATTGTGCTTTTAACGCCAGTTTCTCTTTGAGTAAGCACAAATGGTATATCATAGATTGACTTATGTTTTTTTTTCTGTTTTGATTTGGGAAGTTTGTTTCTTTGCTGATCGTAAGAAAAGCCATTGTATCAGTGCATCTTTTGGCCCCTCAAAGCTTTTAATTGGAGGGATCCATCATGCATTTCTAGTAGTTATTGCCTGTAGATAGATGGCCTTACAAGATTCCAATTTTGACTTATGGAAGTGATGGGATAGTAGGAAAAATGAGAGAAATGGGTGCTAAGAGGGGGCTATGTGTAAATCAGGTAACGCAGTTGAGAATGAGTATGAATCCGCAAAGTATCTTACCAGTGTAAGGTACTTTGTTAAACCATTGTGGGGCATTTGTAACCGTAGTTTTTAATTATTTTATTATTTAAGTATTTCATAAGATCTGCAAATTCCTCATAGATCTGCACACTAGAATACCTTAGTACATGGTTCCATTAATTACTGTCTCCTCCCCACCCATTCATTTAGTGGCCAAACCATTGGCATACAGTAGGCATTTACTAAATATTTATTGGATGAATGAGTACAGAGATGAACAAGATAGTTATCTCTTGCCTTAAAGGAGTGTACAAACCTAATACGGAGAGTGAAGATACCTTGAACCTTAATAGATACAACACAAGGCAAAAGGTGATATTAACTTTATTAGAGAATAAACAGAGTAATGTCAAGTTTGAGAGAGAGAGAGAGAGAGAGAGAGAGAGAGAGAGAGAGAGAGAGAGAGATATCGCTTCTCACATGGAGTAGGGAAAGGAAAAATTTGGTAGCGAAGATAGTGTTCAAATTGGCCATTGGAAAAATGGTTGAGATTGAGAGAATATTGTAAGCAAAATCATGGAGGTGGGAAGCAAATGCTATGTTTGGGGGATAGTGAATTATCTAACTTGGTTAGATTGTGTGATGTATGAAAGCAAATAAGATTGAAAAAGTGATTTGGAGCAGGTTGCTGAGACCCTTGAATGTCTCACTAAGGAGGACTTGTGTTCAGTAGGGAATTGTTGAAAGTTTTTGAACAAAGGAATGTTATACTAGCAAGGAAAATAGAATACTGTCAGATTTCTTTCTTCTGCCCCATTTATCATTGAATTTGTTTAATATTCTTTTGTCTCCCAAATTTCCTCAGCAATTGGGATGTGTGTAATTTCACTGTAACTGTAGCAGTCTTAGAGAGATGAAGGTGTTTTGTGAATTCCTGTGATCACAGAGACTTCTTAATTCTTAAGATGAGGGGACTGTTTATAAAGTCAGCCATCCTAGGTTTGACCTCTTTATTCTTTTGTAAGTGAAGGAATGTCCACTTTTGCATTGACTTGTGGAATATACTCCTTCCACAGCTGAACCAAGTAAATGTTAGCATATATGTTTAGAATGTAACAGTTAACTCTTTCCTGTCATCGTTTGACATTTTGGGTGGTCCTCTTGCCCTTTTTATGTGAAAAGCAAAGATGAACACTGCAGCTGAGGCTAAAGGATCCAAATGGTCTGATTGCAGAGCTTTTCCTGGAGTCTCACTTTGGGCTCCTTACCTTGAACCATCCAACACTTTAATTTGTGAAAGATGTTGTACTCTTTTAATTAAGAAAAAAATTAAATTAGTTAAGAAATGGCCGTTGAACAGATTTACATGGTGTCTGCTCCTGTAAATTTCCCACAAAGTGAATTTCCCTTACATGCCTAATAAAATCTATTGGTCTTAGTTCAGACATGTTACTATTTAAATTTCCATCGTTGCATGGAAGAGCCTCATCTTCTTTTCCTTTCCAGCTGTTTAAACAAAGCAAAAAACCCCCCAAATTCCTAGCCAGCTTTTCAGATATCTATGTTGATGGGGACCAAGGATGGAATGGGTGAATAAAATCCATCCTTGATTTGTCTCGCTTCAGTTTTACCTAACATTTTTCTCTTTCCTATCTTACCTTTCCCTAGAGGTGCTAATCAGTACACTATTAAAGTTTGATTTCAATGCTGTACCTTCGGATGAAGGTGTTGATAGTGACACAGCCAAGTCACAGGCAGCAAGATAGAGGAAGCCATGTGGTGCAGTGGAAAGAATGGTGTGCACTTGGTGTTTGTTGAAGTTCAGAATTAAAAAAAAAAAAGAAAAAAGTGCTGAATTTTAGAGTCTCAGAATCTGGATTTGAATTGTTGTTCTCTGCCATTTATTACCTGTGTGATGAGGGGCAAGTTATTTAAATCTCTGTGGGACTCAATGTCAGTATCTGTGAACTGGAAGAATTAGAATAGATGACCTCTGAGGTTTTTTTCAGTACTAAATTTGTGTGATCTTATAAAGTGAGAGGAGAAATCCTTAATAATCCAAAAACAGAATTACAAGTCACTGAATATGGAGTTGACTATATTTTTGATTACTGACCCAATCTAGATTTATATCTCCAGCTAATCAGAGGTGTAAGAACTTCTCTAATTTTTCCAAGAATTATCCTTATATGATTGCTGGCTTTCTTTGGGATTGATTCTGTGTATATAAAGTAGTATGTTTACTGGCACTGTAGTTCAGTGCACTCAGACTGATGAACCAGGCAGGCTGAGTGATCTCCTGTCTTGTTTATACATATTTTAGCTACCAGAGATAATTCCAGTGACAGAAAAGCTTATGGGAGGTTTGTTACTAACCTTAGCACCTCTTTCAGGAAGGAAGAGTTGATGATTTGGGTCAGAACTGGAAGAGAGGTCAGTTTTATTTGGAGATAGGCTCAAATATCAAATTGGTTAGAGGCCAGATGTGTGTGTCTTGACTCTTGTGGGACATCCATAGGAGGTGGTTCCCCTTGGGCCAGTTGCCCAATGGTTTTTACTGGCTGGATCCTCCTCTTGGTAAGTTTGATTGTTGGGTAAATTTTTTAGGACTTGGAAACTTTCTGTACAAAAGCTTTAGACTTCTGGATATTGTGGTTTATTTCTTTGCCAATTCTATGTACATACTGACATTGGTGAAGGAATGAGGACACAGGCTTCTTCTATGGGATGCAAGTGAAAGAGATACGTGTGTTCTAGTTCAGACTGACAAGACCAGGCTTTGGATAGAAATCACATAGGAGGGAGATAAGGTGAATTGGAATAGGTGGGGGAAATGAAGCAAGTGAGGTAGGAATTTTCTTTCAATCTCAGTACCAGATGATGCAATGAAAACATGATTTGTTATGAAGAGAAATTTCATTTAATTCCTAAGGAAATTGTTTCCTTTAGAAGAAATTAAGTACTGCAGTGAGAAGGGCAGGCCATTTGGAGGATATGTGTACAAATCAGAGTAATGTAAAAGTACATCCATTAAACTGTACTTTGAAAACTAAAGAGATTAATTTGTAAAAAATTCCATTTAACAAAATTCCCCTGGGGTTACAAAGGACAATCATTCTCTTCAAATGGCTCCAGTGGCAGGAGACACTTGGATTGGGCTTTGTATCTGAATAGTTCAGATGAGGAAATTGGACTGTTTAGCCTAAGAAGCTTTGCTTTCCCCCCTTGGCTTCACCCTGTTTCTGATATGCTATAAAGCTGTTTATAAGATTGCAGGCGTGTCACCTGTTTCTGTTGGATTTCTGACAGTTGTTTTCATATCGGGATCTTTTTAAAGACAAATTTTTTTACACACAAACCCAGTTTTAAAAAAATCTTTAATGGATTAAATCTGTTCCAAGTAACTAGAAAAAGGTTGTATTATAACAGATAGTAAGAGATATTTTGTCCATAGCAGAACACATGGATGTGGCTAGAGTTTCCTTCTGTTTCTGTTGCCTTTATTTGGGAGGGACCTGGGAAGGAGTCATGGACTCTTATGCTTCATGGGTTTGTTTTTTCCTCTTTCCACCCCCCCCAGGAATGGCGTGAATGTGGAAGGGGCAACACACAAGCAGGTGGTGGATCTGATCCGAGCTGGTGAAAAGGAATTGATCTTGACAGTGTTATCTGTACCTCCTCATGAGGCAGATAACCTTGATCCCAGTGATGACTCATTGGGACAGTCCTTTTACGACTATACGGAAAAGCAAGCGGTGCCCATATCAGTCCCCACATATAAACATGTGGAGCAGAATGGCGAGAAGTTTGTGGTAAGTGTCAGCCTGACTTCATCTTCAAGCATCTATACCTCATTTTCCTCCATTTTGTTGTTTTTGATGTTCTTAGAACAACAATATGTAATATCTGTCTCGGACATATGTTGGTTTCCTTCTAAGAAAGTGGTACCTACTGAAGTAATAGACCTTGAGTAGTCAGGTTTGCTGTTATTGGGAGTATTTCAGTAGACAGGCAGAGAATAATTCTCTCTCTCTGTCTCTCTCTCTGTCTCTGTGTGTGTGTGTGTGTGTGTGTGTGTGTGTGTGTGTGTGTGTCTCTCTCTCTCTCTCTGTAAGTATAATTCTGATTTTTTTCCTGTCCCAAATAGCTCTTAGCTTTCTTGTGTTCTGGTATTTCGTAAATATTTGTAGGATTTTAAAATTGGAATTTCTATTTACTTAAAAGTAGGCTTTCCCTTCCTCTTGTCTACAAGTGGGTAAAGCATGATCAGTTGAAAAAACAGTGGTATCCCTAGATTATCAAGGCAGTACAGCCCTAACTGTTTCAGAACTGCCATTTTGCTTCTTATCCTTCTAGTTTGAATAACCTCATCAAGTTTTCATTGTCTTCCTTTTGGCAATATGGGACTGCTAGTATTTAACACTGGGTTTTCTCAGAGTCCTGATTGCATTGTAAATGTAACACACATGAGTTATTTTATACATTTCCAATCTGTTGCTGTTCTTCCAGAGATGTAGAAAGCTCATCCCAAATCCTGGGTGATGTATTCAGTGCATTTCCTGGTGTCTTTGTTTGCTCTTAAAAATCTCATTGTCAGCGATAGCCTAATCTTCTTGATTTTTCTCTTGACTGCAATTATACTTTATTTACCCGTGATCAAAGGAAAGGGTAGTGTTAATGAGAAATATTCATTATTCTTTGTGGGAAATGCAGTGGGTTATGTTGTTTGCTGGCAAGCAGGCCACATACGTTTAAGAAGGCCTGATGGCTGTATTTGCATCTCAGCCTAGGAATCAACCATTTTGTGGGAATGAATCTATAGACTTTGGTGAATTTGTTCTGGTGACAGGGGTAGTAGTTCAAAATACAGTGAGAGAAATGACTTTATTCTTGGCAGAATTTTGTAGCTCAGTGAAATGTATTAACACATAGGTTCCATGGCAGTATGTTTTCCATGTTTTGCTGGGGCCACATGTTCAAAGTTTGGCTTTTTATGGAGTTTTATTCTTTACAAGTACTGCAGTTGGTTCAATCAGGAGATTTGTTACATTCTTGTTTTATGGTGATAAGACACAAGAAATCAAATTCTAGGTCAGGGAGACTTGGACAGAAACCAGAACCTTTGAGGATAAGCCTAGGATTTGGGGGATCTCTACTCAGAAAAGGTAACGGACTTGACATCTAAAAACAACCCGTTTTTGGTTAGTGGTGCCTGAGCAGTTGGTAATGCTTAATCCTGACTCGTTGTTCCTATTGACTATAGAAGTAATATGGTTTCATTCATTCGCCATTTTAGGTTAGGGACCCAGGTTGCTTGAAAATATGTTCTTGGTCTCATTCTCTCATCCTTTTAAGTTCTCAAGGAGCTTTTAGCAAGATATGCTAAGAACTAATTTCGTGGAGTTTTCCCCAAAGCATCTGATAACCTCATCTTGTGTTGTCCTTACAATCACTTTGTGAATGGCAGCCTAGAGAAGCAGAAGTGTCAACAGGAAGGCCAGTTTTCAGCCCTTTAGTGGATTTTGTGGCTTTTACAGTCATGTGGCATTGGGAATGGTTTTGCTGGTCATCAGGCACATGCAACTGTCGTTCAGACCGGCAGAGGGTCCATTTGGGTGCCAGATAAAGCTTGGAGGCTGTTGCTATGACAGAGCTCCAGTTTTCTCTACCTTCTCTTGGTTATTTAGACTTGAGAGGGACTTGTCTTGCACTGTGTGTCCAGGAGTGTCATTGGCCTTTAGGGAGAGTAAAACATTCTAAGCGTCTCCCACCTAGAAGCTAAGAAAGAAATCTGAAAACAACAACTTTAGAAATTTCGAGAGCCAGTGTTTGAGATTGGAGGGAGAAGCCTGATAGATACTTCTGGGATCTTGCTTCTTTCTGCCACTGGTTTGCGCTCCTTCTAGGCAGTTGTCAGTCACCATCTCCTGGCTTTCATCCCCTAGAACTATGTCATGGGGGTGGGGAAGGGAAATGGCACAGCATGAACCTTCACTATTTAGACATTGAGAAATTCACAAATCATTTTGAAGCTGAAAACTGAAACTCTTGCCTTATAGACTACAGGAAGAAAGATTTAAAAATAGACCCACTGACCAGATCAGTTTTTCCTTGCCTCCACCCATATATTCCCTTCTCGCTTCTTGGTGTTCCTTACAGCAGGTAGGGAATCAGGCATGCTGACAATTTTCAGCCTCAGGCAGTTGGCCCACTAGCCTGTGTCAGCGTGATGGTTCTGGTAGAGAAAGTTAGATGGTCTTAACAAAGGAAAGGGAAGATGAGCAGTGGTCACTGACTGACTGTATTAGTAATGCTCTCAGGCTGAAGACCGAGCTGAACTGAACAAGTCCCGAAAGTACTGCCTGCCTCTCTTGATCTCTTAGTATGCAGTGATGAATTAGCTCACATTAAATCATTTTCCCTCTTCCTGTCCAGAGATGGGAAGTATTTTCCTGTGGAGACTATGACACGTAGGCCTATTGTCAGTGGCCCTAAACAGAAACTTAGTGAATTAGTCACTTTTGTAGATGAGTGTGTAAACGTTAAGTGAATGATTAGGGCTGGTTCTTCATTTTAAGGACTAGAGAAGAAAATAGGCATTGTAATGACTCTCTTGCATATATGTTCTTCCCTTATTAAACAGTTCATTTTAAGGATCATTAGATATTTTTAAAAATTGTTTGGATTTTAGCAGAACTCAACCTACCTGCCGTAAAACATTCATATCAGCTTTCCCTACATCTGCTGGTGCTTTTGCTCTTAACCTCATTATCTGAGGGGATTAGAACATGATAAAGAGATTATTGGATCTGAAACTTTAACATTTGTGAAAATAACAAACTTATTTCATTTGGGAGCTTCCGTATCACATTGTTTTATGAATATCTAAAGTTATAGGTCTTGCATCTTTTAAGAAATGTCTTGTTGGCGTTGAAAGATGAATCCGAGTTGCCCTCCAGGTATATCCTGGTGTATCTGACCTCAAGGAGGGCTAAATTAAGAGAATTGAAGAGTGTAGAGGAAGCTCAAACTCAGAAGACCTCCTACTTTAAGGTCACTGAAAAGGTTAAAGATGTCTTTGAGCCAGGAATATTACTAGCTCAGGGGTGGGGAACCTTCTAGGTCCTTGAGTGCTGCTTTTTGACTGAATCCAAGTTTTACAGAACACATCCTTTTATTAAGGGGATTTGTTCTGTGAAGTTTGGATTCAGTCAAAAAGCCACACCCAAGGATCTCGAGGCCCGCAGGTTCCCCACCCCTGTACTAGCTAGTTTGATGTCTCCTTTTTTCTTCTTTTCATGAGAAACTCTATGAACAGTGTTAGTAGAATTTTGTGCTTTTAAAGCACATGAAGAGCTAAGTTACTGAGAATGTTCAGAATGTAGCCTCAGGCTGACAGTTTGGAAAGAGAAGTCTTATGGCTAATGATTGGTTGGACCAGATGTCTTCAGAGTCCCTATAAAAAGGGCAGGTACTACCAACCCAAGGGAAGACTGTTTCCCTTTCCTTAGCCCATCACTCTTCCCATGAACATTCTTAAGAGGCATTGAAAAACACTTGTGGCAAGGATGTAAAAGGATTATACCCTGAACCTGTAGGCCAAAAATAAGGGACATATTACTTTGACCTGTAATTTAGGGTAAAAATAAAAGGAAAAAATTTTATTGGTAGCTCTCATAGTTGTCCTTAGCAATCTTCTGTTAGTGTTGATTTTTTTTTTTTTTTGGAAAGGGAAATGGATGGATGGATGGATAGATGGATGAAATAAGCATTTATTAAGCACCTACTATGTGCCAGGTCCTTGTGCTAAGCACTTAACAAATATATTATTTGATCTTGACGACAACAACCCTGGAAGGTAGATGCTGTTATTATCCCTGTTTTATAGATGAGGAAGTTGAAACAGAGGTGAAGTGACTTAACTAGGTTCACATAGCTAGTAAGTACTGAATTTGAACTCTTGTCTTCTGACCCTAGGCCCAGAATTCTATCCACTGAGCCACCTAAACCATATGGTATAATGGGGCCTCTAGGTGGCACAGTGGTCAGAGTATAGTGTTTGGAGTTAGAGGACCTGAGTTTGAATACTATCTCCAAGACTTATTAGCTGTGTGACCCTGGACACACTTAACTATTCTGTGCTTCAGTTTCTTCCTCTGTAAAATGAGGATAATGATAATAGCTCCTGCCCCTCAGAGTTGTTTATATAAAATGCTTTGCAAACCTTACTCGCTATTATTAGTGAGGGGAATATGGTGCAATGATTATCTTTGTATTCAGTGCTTTTTTTGTTGTTTTGAAAGGCAGTGTTGCTTGAAGTCTTTTTTTCATCCTCTGATGTTTTGCAAATCAAAGCAGAGCTTGTACTTTTACCGTGGTTTTCACTCTAAATTGATATGGCCTTGGCCGTCGGGTATTTCTGGTCGCCAAGGGCATTAAGTATTTGTTGGCTGAATCTGTTTGTTTCTAGGTTCTTTGTCTCCTCATTGTGGTGACGGCTTAATAGATGGAAAATTTCTCTAAGAAAAATTATAGGGAAAGTCATTGTCTTTTGTACATTTTTCCAAAAATTTTAATCAGAATCTTTTTGAGACTGATGATGGTGGAGGTATCTTTTTCTCATTTATTCATTCTCCTAATTTGGTAATACTTTGCTTTTCTGGCTAGTTGTTGAACAGATTGTATTTAGACAACTGATATCGAAATGGCTTCTGTGTCTTTGTTATAGAATCATTTTTGTTTTTTATGATCTTATTACATCTAGTGCTTTCTTACTCTTGGAAAAAAACATTTGTCAGGCCAACTACCAGTTCTGCCTCCGCAGCATCTCCTCCCTGTGTATCCTCCTCCCTGTTTGTACTACCAGCTTGTTCTTCCTGTTACCAGGCCTTCCTCTTCTCTAACCAGGCCATTACTCAGTTGCTTAAAGAATTCTCCTTTTTAAATTTCTTTTTAAAAAATACTTTTATTGGTATCTTTGTTTTTTCATCAGCAATATTTTCCACTGTATTTCTCCCTGTCCTTTTCCAGAGAGAGCTATTGCTTATAATGATGTATGAAGATAGGGAGAAAGAAAAATTAAACGTATCAAAAAAGTTTGACATTCTGTGCAGTATCCCTACATCCATGTCCCTCCATTTCTTTAAAGATGCAGGGGCAGATGTGTCTTCTCTGTCTTCTTTGAGGCCGAGTTTGGTCTATGTACTTTCATAGCATTCAATTGTTTTGTTATTATTATTCCTTCTACTTATGTTATTATAGTTGTATGTATCGTTTTCCCAGTTTTGCTTACTTTACTTTAAATCAATTCATGTCTTTCCATGCATCTCTATTTATCATGCTCATAATTCATTACAGCACAGTAATATTCCATTACGTTGTATTGCAATTTGTTTAGCCATAACCCAGTCGTTGAGCATCTGCTTTGTTTCTAGTTCTTTGCTGCCACAGAAAATGTTGCTATAAATATTTTGATACATGTGGGGCTTTTTTTTGGGGGGGGAGGTGGTGGGGCTTTTTTTTGGGGGGGGGAGGTGGTTGTTAACCTTCTTGAGATGGGATGGTGGTGGTAATAGGCCTAGCAGATTTCTGGGTTAAAGGATATGGATATTTAGTCACTTTCTTTACGTAATAGAAAACAATCTGCTTTCCAGAGCAGTTGAAACAATTTACAGCTCCATAAACAAATCATTACTGTGCCCATCTTTCCAATATTGACTCTTCCTGTCTTTTTTTCATTTTTTGCTAATTGCTGGGTGTGAAGTAAAACCTCAGGGTTGTTTTGATTTATGTTTCTATTAAGGATTTGGAGTAGTCTTTCATACAGTTAATAATTTGAGAAATACTCCTATCCTTTGACCTTTTATCTATTAGGAAATGGCTTTTGGTTCTATATATCTGTTAGTTGGATTTGTATCTTGGAATCAGACTCTTATTGGAGATATTTGATATAAAATTTTTTTTCCTAGTTGACTACTTCCCTTCTAATCCTACTTGCATTAATTTTGTTTTTGCAAAAGCCTGTTAATTTCATATAATCAAAATTATTCTGTCTGGATAATCATATCACAGTACATGTCTGTGGTTCCCTTTTTCCTCTAGCATAAAATATTAATTCCCTAGCCTGCCATTAAGGCTTTCCACAGTTGGTCCACAATCTACCTTTACTTTACTTCCCTTCACAAATTCTGTGTTTTAGCCAGACTAGACTACTAGATTTACCCCAGTGCCTTCTCCCACCTCTGTGCCATGCTCCATTTCTAGAAAATAATACACTCTCCTCTCTCCCAATTTTAGAATCTATAGCTTTATTCAAGATTCAGTTCTGGTGCCATTTCTTCATGAATCCCTGGATCAAATCCACTGGCTAGAACTCTTTTCCCTCCTCAAATTATCCTAAAACATTTTGTCTTTATTTCTTCTATTATACTCAGCTTCACATTATCCCAATTGCCCCTGTAAAGTTTAAGCTTGTTGATGGCAGGAGCTTTTTTTTTCTATCTTTGTATCTATAGCACCTAACACAGTGCTATTATATAAAGAAGATGTTTTATAAAAGTCCACTAGGTATGTGGCTTCTGAGTACTGTGCACATTCTGTCTTCTTTGATTTCATGATCCAGAGCCATATTTTCTAGCTTAGTTGTTGCCATGTTTTTGTATCCATGTTGACATTGAAGTCACCAGTTCATTCAGTTTCTCAATTTATTTATCCACTGTAGCATTTGTTGGCACGTGAGCTGCCCCTGTCATCCTAGGGCTCTGTTTGCTTATCACTTTTAGTTCTTTTTTGTGAGTTGACCTAGGGTCCCATGAAAGATGCTTCTTGTTACTTTGGGCTTATTTGGTCCTCCAAGAAGGAGCTGTAAACCATCATTCCACTTAGCCTTGACTTTAAAAAAAAATGGTTTATTTAAAAACGTGAGAGGAATGTTATAGAATAAAAAATTAGAAGAACCAGATCAGGAATCTTTTTCACAACTATGGCCACAGTGACAATTCTTAACTAATCAGGGATAATAAAAGATACAATAGACAATTTTGACTACATAAAACTTAAAGTTTTTGTGCTAATAATATCAATGAAGATAGAATAAGAAGAAAAACTAAGGGGAAGGGATATTTGTATCAAATATCAATGAGAAGAATTTGATATCCAAGGTTATACAAGGAATTGATCACATAGATATCATTTGAACCATTAACCAGTAGATGAGTAGTAAAAGAATATGAAGTTTTCAAATGAAGATTTGCAAGCTGTAAATGATTATATAATATTATATATAATAATAATAAATAAAATCATTAATATTAATAAATACACATTAAATAACTCAGGAGACACTGCCTCCCATTCCTTTCTGTAGGTGGGAATTCTGCAGGTATAGAACATTTCATATATTATTCAGACCATTCCAAAATATTGATCAGTTTTGGTGATTTTTTTTTCTTCCTCTTTTTCTTTTCTTTTCTTCTTCAAAAAAATATTCTTTTATGAGAGAGCTTTCTAGGGGGCTCAGGGTGGGGGCGGGGGATGGGAGGGGAAGAGATACTAGGAAAAATTCAGGTGATGTAAAAATAAAAGATTAAAAAAATAAATAAAATAACCTTATACCAAGCACACTGACAAAGATGACTAAAAAACATGGAACAGCTCATGTTGGAGAACCTCTGGGAAGACAGGTTTACTGGTATACTATAGAGGAATCTATGAATTGGTTTAGCTGTTCTGTGTATCAATTGAGGCTATGCAAGAAACGGGACTAAAATTTTGACACAACAATTCCATTCCTAGGTTTATACTGCAAAACAACAACAGGAGCTCAATGAGAGAAACAAAGGTCCCAAATCTACCGATACAGAGGAGCAGTATATAGTGGTGCAGTAGATAAAATGCTGCACCTGGAGGCAGGAAGACTTGAATTCAGTTCTGTAGCCTCAGACTTAGTAGCTGTGTGACCTTGGGCAAATCAGTTAACTTCTGTTTGCTTCAGTTTTCTCAAGCCATAAAATGGGGATATTAGGACCTACCTCTCCAGGTTGTTGTGAGGATCAAATGAGATGATATTTGCAAAGTGTCTGACAGAAGTGCTATATAAATGTTAGCTATTGTTACATGTAATAATAATAATAATAATAATAATAATAATAATAATAATAATAATAATAATAACTTGAATTTATAAAGTGCTTTAAGGTTTGCAAAGCAAACCTTACATATGGCATTTGGTCTTTATAACAACCAGTTACTATTACTATCGCTATTTTCAAAATGAGGAAACTGAGGCCAAGAGAAGTTAAGTGACTTGTCTATAGTCACATAGCTACGAAGTGTTTGAGGCAGGATTTAAATTCAAGTCTACCTGCCTCCAAGTCTAACACTTTATCCACTATACCATCTTGGTGTCTCAAAATATTCATAGCAGCCCAGCATAATAGCTTGTACTGGTAAAAGAACTGGTAATGAGGTGGCTACCCACAACTGGGATCTGGCTGAACAAAAATGGGACATGAATGTGGTAGAATATTGTTATACCATTAAGAGAGTGAATGTGTCAGATTGAAAGTGCCATTGACAAGATTTCTGAAAGCCAGTCAAGAATAAGCAGAGCTAAAAATCAGGTGTTCACTAAGCATTTATTAAGCATCTCCTATGTCCCATGTTATGCTAGGGATCTGTCATCCAAAATGAAAAGGCCCTTGCTGTGAGGGAGTTCACACTCCACCAGTCAACAAATATTTTTCAAAAGTGCTTACCATCCAGTTCTGGAGAACATTTGGAGCTATGCCCAAAGGGCTACAAAATTGTACATACCCTTTGATACCCAGCATTCCACTACTAGGTCTGTATCCGAAAGAGATCAGAGAAAAAGGAAAAAGACCTGTATGTACAAAAATACTTTTAACAGCTCTTTTTGTGCTGGCAAAGTATTGAAAATGGAAGGGATACCATCAATTGGAGAATAGCTGAATAAGTTGTGGTATGATTATGTTGGAATACTCTTGTGCTATGAGAAATGATGAGCAGAATGGTTTCAGAAAAACCTGGAAAGACTTACATGAACCAATGCAAAGTGAAATGAGCAGAACCAGAAGAATATTGTATATAGTAATAGCAGCAATATTGTAGGATAATCAGCTGTGAAAGACTTGGCTGTTGTGATCAAGACAATAATCTATGGTAGTTCCAAATGACTCATACTGAAAAATACTCTCTACCTCCAGAGAGCAAACTAGTGAGCTCTGAGTGCAGAATGAAGCAGACTTTTTTCACCTTCTTTGTTTCTTGCTTTATTTATTTATATTTTGCAACATGGCTAATATAGAAATGTGTTTTAAAAAATGCTTACCAAAATAGACACTGGGAATACAAGCACAAAGGATTGAAAAAAATCCATACTTACAGGGAACTTAGATTTATGGGAGAGGCAAGTGCATATAAAAAGATGAGAAATAAATATAAGGTTAGTAAATATGAATATATACAAACTGGTTAAATATAGGTTGGTTTGGCTAGAAAGCAGAGGTGTGCTAGAGCCAGTTCCATCGAGTCAATTGTAAAATTTTCAGTGTGAGCATTCATACCTTGGAAATCAGCAACTTCAAATTGGGGTTTGAGTTATTGTCTAGGTTAAAATGTTGAAACAAGGATGCCCATTGTTACTAATAAAGGTTTTGTAGAAATAAAAGCAATGTAGCCAAGATGAGAAGGAAAACAGAAAATTGGGAGAAAATATAAGACAGTTTCTCAGATAAAGGTCTCATCTTATATAAAGAACTTTATCAAATTTATAAGAATGAGTTATTCTCCAATTGATAAGGCTATGAACAGGCAGTTTTTTTGAAGAAATCAAAACTGTATAGTCATATGAAAAAAATGTTCTAAATCGTTCAATCAGAGAAATGAAAATTAAAATAATTTTGAAATATCATGTTATGCCTATCAGATAGGCTAAAATGATAGAAGAGAAAAGCAACAGATGTTGACAGGGATGTGGAAAAATTGGGACACTAATTGGGAGGGATTAGGAAGACTTCATGCTGAAGATGGTGCCTTTGCTGTGCCTTAAAGGAAGAGAAAGATTCTGTAAAGATAGGGTTAGAAGGGTATGCATTGCCGACAAGGAAGATGGTTAGGTCAAGGGCGTGAAGGCAGGAGATCGGTGTGTGAGATGCAGAGGCCGTTTTGTCTGGAACATAGATTGCAGGAAAAGGAATGGGAGTAATAGCTAGTGGAACTGGAAAAATAGGTGGGGGCTCAGTGGTGTAGGGCTTTACAAGCCAAATAGAAGAGTTTATATTTTATCTTGGAGGCAGTAGGAAACCACTGGAGTTGGCTGAGTAGAGGAGACATAGTCAGATCTGTGCTTAAGGACAATTACTTTAGCAGTGGTGTGTAGGATAGACTGGGACGATGAGAGACGTGAGGAGGAACAGTTAGGAGGTTGTTGCCTATTGGAGGATGAATGTACGTATATAAGTAGATACAGAAAAAGTTCCAAAGACATGCAGAGTAATCGAGGAATGGTACTAGCAGATATGAGGCAGATCAAGAAGAGCTTTTTGTAGAAAGTAGTTCTTGAGCTGTCTTAAAGGAAGTGGAGGGGGGGCACGCAGCTAAGTGGTGCAGTGGTTAGAGCACCGGCCCTGGATTCAGGAGGACCTGAGTTCAAATCCGGCCTCAGACATATAACACTTACTAGCTGTGTGACCCTGAGCAAGTCACTTAACCCCATTGCCTAACCCCTTCTCCCCCCCAAAAAAAAAACAAGAAGGGGGGGGGAAGTAAGGGACTCTGCGAAGGAGATGAGAAGAAGTACTGTATTCCAGGCATGGAGGATGGAGAGCTGTGTCTGAGGAACAATAGTGAGGCTGGATTGCAGGGTTCAGGAGGGGAAATCACATATAATGAGGTTGTCAAAATTAGGTTGGGATAATGTCAAAATTAGCCAGGATAGGAAAGACTTTTAGAAGTTTTTTATTTGACCTCAGAGGCAGCAGGGAGCCACTGTGGTGTACTGGGTAAGGAAGTGACATGGTCAGATCTTCACTTCAGCAAAAACACTTTGGCAGCTGTGTGTGGAGCAGGGATTAGAGAAGGGACAGAGTAGGAGGCCATCAAAATAGGCCAAGTGAGAGGTGTGAGGTGGGCATGGGTAGGGAAGATGTTGAGGTAGAAGTGACAAGATTTGGATATGTGAGATGAATCAGAATGAGGAATCAAGGCTAAAGCAGAGATTAAGAACATGGGTGATGGTGGTGCCCTATCTGAGAGATCAGGAGAGGGTTGAGTCTAGAGGGGAAGATAAATTTTGAACATGTACACAATTACTACAACAATGCAAATTAAAGTAGTTAAAGTATTAAAGGAAATTGAAATCTGAATAAATGAAAGTTCAGGGGAAGTCCCAAAGAAGAGATAATGAAGCATTTCTTCCTCATGACAGAGAGGTAGAGCTCTACTAGGACAGAATATTATATACATTTTCAGATGCAATCACTATGTCAAATGTTTTTGTTTGAGTGTTATTCGCAAGGAGGTGGGCATAGGCGAGATTGTTCTTTTCCAGAAGTGACTGTGACAAAGACAGACTGTGGCAGTAAAATGTCCCCCCCCCCCATGACCTCTCCTCCCCTACAAAAAAAATTCTGAGAAGCAGTATTGTTTCCAGGAGGCTGGCCTTAGAGAGTAAGGAAGACTTGTTTTGAGGCCTGCCCTTGACACATAGTACCTGTTTGCTCATGGGTAGTTTACATTGTCAGTAAGCATTTTAGTGCCTAGTTTGGGAAAATCACTCTGTTAAGTGCCGGGTATACGAAAAAAGGCAGAAGACAGTTCCTGTTCTCAAGAAGTTTAGAGTCTAATGAGGGAGACAACATGCAAACAGCTATGACAGACAAGCTGTGTGCAGGATGAACAGGAAATAATCAGTAGAGGAAAGGTACTAGAATTAAGAGGGGTCAGGAAGAGCTTCTTGTAGAAGGTGGATTTTGAAGGAAGCCAGGAGGGAGAGAAGGCCAGGCATGGGAGATAGCCAGGGAAAATACCTAGAGGCAGGTGATGGAGACTTGTATAGGAACAAGAAAGAGGCTAGTGTGACTGCATCTCAAATTTGGGGGTATGAGGTGAAAGACTGGTAAGATTAAAGGGGGGATAAGTTGTGAAAGGTCTTGAATGGCAGAGAGGATTTTGTATTTGATACTAATAAGGAGCCTCTGGATATTGACTTCAGTGGGAAGGTGACATGATCTTATCCCAGGTAGCTCTCTACATCAGTGGAGGGAGTTACCACACTTGAAGTTCCATACAATATATATATGTTACAGATCTGGACCCCCCAAAACAAGATTGAACATCAGTACTCAAGTACTCCAATTTATGTGTGATCTTATTGATGTATGGAGTCTCTCTGTTGATGTAGATCACAAATACACCCATGACTTGCAGTCCTGTGCTGCTTTTGTCCATATCCTTCTGTAAGGTCACCATAAGAGGTCCTTCCAATTTGCCAGGGACCTTCTTCCAGTTTTCCTGACACTTTGTGGAACAGTCAGGCTGCCCAGTGATGATCCTTTACTCTTAACACATGAGCAGATTTTTAATCATGCAACCCATGAACATCAGAATAACCAACTAAACTTGCATAGTAACTGTACACATTTCGGTAAATTTTGTTCAGGCACTTCTAATTCTTTATTGGGATTTTTTCCTAATTTCTTCATTCTTATTAACTTTTCCTTTTATGTAACAGTAGTGTGCCTTTTATTCTGCTTTTTTCACTTTGTATTATTTCATAAAATTCTTTCCCTGTTTCTTATGTTTGCTTGTATTAATTACGTTATAATTTTCCGGTACATTATACCATAATTTTGAGCATCTAAATTG
The DNA here is from genome assembly GCF_003287225.1 of Phascolarctos cinereus. Classification (NCBI taxonomy): domain Eukaryota; kingdom Metazoa; phylum Chordata; class Mammalia; order Diprotodontia; family Phascolarctidae; genus Phascolarctos; species Phascolarctos cinereus. The sequence goes on along the minus strand of NW_027555958.1, from coordinate 43,013,123 downwards.
TTTCTAACCTTTTGCAGTTGCATAGAATGGGATCCCATGATTCTGGCCTTGCAAGTCAGGGTACAGGTTTGCCTATAGACTTTGTCTGCATGGCAGCAGTAGTGCTGGGGAAAGAAAGATGGGTCCTCAAAATGCTACAGGGAGATCATTGACAAAAAGAAAGGTTTTGTAGATGCAAAGATATGTATAGTAGCACTTTTGAGGGTCAAACTGGAAATAAAGTTGATAACTGTCAATTGGGGAGTAGCCAAACAAATTATGTAAATGTTGTGGCATATTATTATGCAGTAAGGAATAATGATTGTGTATTAAGAAATAAGTGATAAATAAAAAAATGTAGAAAGATTTGTAAGAATGATACAAAGTAAAGTCAGTAGAGCTAGGAAATAGGTGTGTGTCTTCAAAGGCTACAATGATGTAAGTGGGGAGGACAGCCACCATAAAAAAAATGAAAAAAACTAGACTTTGTGAAACAGGGAACCACTGGTCATTTGAGCAACAAGCTGTCGTACTGTACATTTTCTCTGATTCAGCACCTCTTGAACCATTCCAGGACAGAAAGTATGTGCCAAAGATAAACAGCTTCAGTTGTCTCCATAGTCTGAGATACCTAGAATCCAAAAAGAAGGTTTAAAAAAAAAAGGTGTGAATTGATACCTAATTTCATCTCACTGAGTACCTATCTCCAACTTCTCATGCTACTTGGCACCAAGGCTGCAGTAGTAGACATAAAGACCCAACACATGAGCTTGCAGCAAAACCTAACCCCCCACTCTGGTTCCCCTACTTTCCAGTACTATGGAGACCCCAACTCCAGGTAGAAGTTTCTTTCCGTAATAGTATTTTATTGTTTTTCAGATTACATATAAAGATAGTTTTTAGCATGCGTTTTTGTAAAATTTTAAGTTCCAAATTTTTCTTCCTCTCCTCTCCCTTCCCCAGGATAGCAAGCAATTTGATGTAGGTTATACATGTGCAGTCATGTTAAACATTTCCACATTAGTCATGTTCTAAAAGAAGGATCAGAACAAAAGGGGAGAAGCTCCAGGTGAAAGAAGTTACTCAGGCTGTGACAGCCAGCTATCCTGGCAGCTCTCCTGACTATCACTGCTGGAGGCAGTGGTAGTCAGCACTGCTGCAAAGCTCTGAACTGCCAGTGCTGGGGCAAACAGCCCTATAGCAGCCAGGGCAGCAACTTTCTGAACTGTCAGTGCCAGGACACAGAACTGAGGAAGGGAGGGAGTGTGTCCAGCTAGGGCCGGTTCTTTCCTTTAAGTCACTTGGGACAGAGACCTAGACTGGTCAACTGTGAAATGCCAAACATCGGAGGAGGTTGAGATGTTTTGAGATCCAGCCTTCAAGGAAACCACCATCAAAACGGAGATAGTTGCAAAGTGAGCAAAAGGGGGGAAAATTGAAATTACCAAAGATCTCAAGAAGAAAACTTGAAGACCTTGCAGATGAGCCCAACAAGGAAAACATTAACAGCAGAAGGAAATGTGGCCTCCAGATCTAATCAGTGAGTTTACATATCAGTGAATAAATACTGCAAAGGAAATACAAAGGAAAATGATTGAGCACTTGATGAAAGAGAGGACCCTGTGGAACGTGAGAACATGGAACCACAGCCTGCACAAACACAACTGAGTGGTTCAAAAGATAAATAGAATCATGAAGGCAGAATTTATGACCTGTACAGCAAAAATAATGAGTGGAAGAAAAAAACTAAAATTTGTGACGGCAAAGTTCACCAAAGAAACAAAAAGAGAAAACACTAGATTAGGAATGTAAATATACAAAAATGAAGGACAATCTAGAAGAAGTGAAGCAAAAAACAATACCATTAAAAGAAAATATGCTGGCTATGTAAGCAAAATATGCTGATCTTGAAGATAGGATACACAGAGACAACCTAACGATCTCGCAGAAGAACCCAATAGGACAAAAGACCATAACACTATAATCTAGAAAATGGAGGGGAATTGTTCAGAGTTTTTGAACATAAAAACAAATACCAAAATAGATTACCTCCAGGGGAAAAAAAGGCTGCTAACTCCAAGATAAATAGTGGTTAAATTTAACAAATCAGTTCAGAAACAAGTTCTGCAAGTGATCAGGAAAAAGACCTTCAGATACAAAGGAAAGGAAATTGAGATAACACGAGACTATTCTGCTTCCACTAGAAAACATAGGAGGGAATGAAAGAATGTGTTCTGAAGAGCACTGGAACTCAGGATACAGCCAGATGTTACCTACTTTGCAAACCTGAGCTTGACTATAAATGTGAAGAGACGGATGCTCAGTAATAAAAAACTGAAGAGATTACTTGCCTGTCAAACACCCTAGTCAACAGAAATGCAGGAGTAAATAAATGCAGTAACCAAGGTTGGCAACAGCCACAGAATGACACCAGAGAGATCAGTAAGAGACTTCTTTCTAAATGTGCTCGAGGAGAGAGGAGTGAAGGCAGAAGTCTGGTGGAGTTTAACAGTGAAGAGGTGAGCCTGGGGCATTAAGTACAGAGCATGGTGACACTTTGCCTACAGGTAAATTAATGTGTTTTTTTTTCCCTTTTGTGGGACTATGTTATAACATGGGAGAAGAACAGGGGGATAGAGAGGAATGTGTAATGTGCTGAGGTCAAATTGAATGCTAACAGTGAGGGCAAGTTGACCCCTGTGGTCTCAGTAAGAGATGAACTTACAGGGGAGGTTGAGGAGGGAGGGGAAAGGATTGAAAAAGGGGTGGAGATAAGGATGGAGGCCTGACTTGGTGATGGGAGAGTTCCACTGATGAATGCTGCTATGGGTAAAGAGAGATTGTCTGTGAAGGGAGATTGGGACCTTGTGCTGGGTGTGGTCGGTGGCATTTGGTGTTTGAAAAGTCCACTTTACCTACCTTGGGAGGAAGAGAGTGGTAATTCTTGGGGACAGCTGACAACTAGGAGGACAGGCACCAGAAGAGAAGATTTTGAGGCAAATGGGGAAGAAAAGGTAACCAGGGGAAAGTATAGATCATGGGTGGGATACATAATCAGAGACTTCATTATGGGAGTCATAAATCACAGAGTGATGTATCCATCTAGAAATAGATGGAAAGGATGGATAATAGAGTGAAATTCTTTTTGAAAAGGGGCTCAGAAATGAAATTTAAAAAGCTAATGAAATGACTAGCTCAAGGGTAAAAGAGGACGGGGACTGAGAGGAAAAAAGAGGGGGAAAGAATTATATAACCAGATAAAATCAGGAGAGGAAAAGGAACTAATAAGCAAAACCCCAAAGGGAAGGGGGTAACGAGAGGAAGGGGAATCAGGGATGGGGGAAGAAGAGAATCAGTGGGAATAGGGCCACCTTAAAAAAGCTTAAGGTAGAGTAACTGAAGCAACATAGTACTGTATTTACAGTGGAAGAGGGGAAAAAATATCATACCTTAAAAAAACTCTAATATTAGAGAAAGATGGAAGGAAATATAAACTAAACTCTTATGGCTTCAAATGTGAATGAATTAAATAATCCAATAAAATGAAAAACAGTGACATTGGGTGAGAAAACACAATCCTGTGATCTGTTGCTTATAAGAAATATTTAAAAAACAAAGATATGCACAAAATAAAACTGAGGGGATGGAAAATTTTTTTTCCCGTGCATCAGGTAAATACAAAAAAGCAAGAGTTGCTGTCATGCAATCTGATAAAGCAAGAGCAAATGTTCAAAAACTAAAAAGGAATAAACAAGGAAACTACTGTAAAGAACCGTAGACGACAAATCACTGTTAGTTTTAAACTCATACCTTTCAAATGTCTTGGCATCCAAATTCATAAAAGGAAGTACTGTCTGAACTACAAGAAAACATAGACAGTAACACAATAGTGACAGAAGACTTCAATATCTGTCTCAGTTTTAGGTAAATTTAACTGAAATATAACAAAAGGAGATATGGAGCTGAACAAATTGCTGTAGAAGCTAGTGCTGAAGACTTGTGATGCCTTCTAAATAGGACTGCGAAATAAATACACATTTCCTCAGTACCACATGGAACTTTTACAAAAACTGGCCATGTACTTAGGGCACAGAGATACAGCAGACAAATGCAAAAAGGCAGAAATAGTTAATACATCCTTTAGAAACTGTAATATAATAAAAATAGTAATGGGTTCAGGGACCACAAACAAAAGATACAGAGCCAAACAGAAACTTAATAGTGAAATTCTAAATAGTGAGTAGGCCAAAGAATAAATCATAGAAACAATAACTATGTAAAAGAAAATGATAATGATGAAACAACATACTAGAATTTCTGGGATACAGCTAAAGCAACCCTTGGGAAAAATCATATTCCTGCAAACATATTAATGAAGTAGAAAAAGAGAGGATTGATGAATTGAATGGGCATTCTAAAAAATTAGAAAGCCAATAAACAAACCTAAAATAACCTCAAAAGAGGAGATTAAAAGTTAGACGTGAATTAGGTAAATTGAAAGCAAAAAAAAAAAACCCCATGGAAACAATAAAACAAAACTAGTCTTTTGAAAAGACTAATAAAATTGATAAACTCTTAGCTAATCTGATTGAAGGACCAAAAAAAAAATTTATCTGTAAAATAACAAATGACCAAGGAATAGAAAGAGTAATCAAAACGTATTATGAATAGCTATATGCTAACAAAACTGAGAACACTAAAGAAATTAGGTTTAGATCAATACCTTACACTATATTCCACAATATAGTCTAAGTAGATATGTGACCTAAATATCATTCCGTAAAAATATTAAGAGAAACATCATAATACTTCTCACTTCTATGGGAAGGACATATATTCTTAATCCAACAAGAGATAGAGGAAATTACAAAAAATTTATAGATAACTGATTACATGAAAATAAAAAAGATTCTGCACAGACAAAATTAACATACCTAGGATAAGAAGGAAAGTGGTTGAATGGGGGAAAGAATCTTTGTATCAAAGCTCTCTGATAAGGGATTGGTATCTAAGATACACAAAAACAAAAAAAATGAATAAATAATAAATGAGTCTAAAAGTCATTTTCCAATCTATAAGTGGTCAAAGGATATGAACACACTTCTCCAAAGAATTGCAAAGTATTCACAACCATCTGAAAGAATGCCCCAAATCGCTAATAAGAAAAATGGAAGTCCAAACAACCCTCAGATTTCACCCCATGCCTTGCAATTTTGCAAAGATGGTAATACTCAATGTTGAAGGGGTTGTGGAGCTGTGAAATAATATGACTGATTTGAAAAGCAATTTGAAATTATTCAAATAAAGTGACTAAAATGTCCATGACCTTTGAATCAGACTTTTACTTGGCTTACACCACAAGGAAGCCATTGATAAGACAGTCCCTATATACACCAAGATATTCATAACAGCACTTTTTGTGATAAACAGTTGGAAATAAAGTAGATTACCATTCACTGGGGAATGGCTAAACAAATTGTGGTACATGAATATAATGGAATATTACTACACTGTAAGAAATGTGTGATGAATACAGAGAAGCATGGGAACATCTATATGAACTAATGCAGAGTGAAGAAGCAGAACCAAGAAAACAATATACACAGTGACTCTAACAATGTAAATGGAAAGATTGACACACCAAAAAGTCAAAAGTGAATGTTGCAAAATTAAAAACATCAAGCAAGTCTTGAATGAAAAGATATGAGAGGACACCTTCAACCTACTCCCTTTGTGGAGGTCCACAAAAAAGTTTGTCACATGGGATGGCTTTCTAGGAGGGGGAGGGGAAAAGAGAGATATACTTGGGATAACTACGTGAAATATTGCAAATAACATCAGGCTATTTTGATGTATCGATTAGTTTTCCTGATGTAAAAACAGAAGATCAGTAGTTTCTATTTAAGAAAGAAAAATTATGGAACTAATATTCCCAAACCAGAATGAGGATCTGGTGGCCTTAGGGCCTTACAGGAGAACAGGGAATTGTAGCATCAATTGTAGCCCAACAGATGATTCATACCAGCCTGTGAACCTGGGCAGAAAGGAGGAGGAGAGCTGACCTCATTGGGACAGGCCTTAAGGTTACACACCTGATTGATCCCTCTGTGGAGGGTTGAAAATAAGGAAGAGGATGGAGTTGAGGCATTGAGCAGCCAAAGCTCTGTACATGTCGACCCAGAAAATGTGGAGCTGGTGAAATGAACAATAGCTGCGTGGCCCAGCTTGGGCCAAAGATATTTCAGGTGTCCCATGGAAAGATGTGATATAGGAGACTGACCTTGCCAGGCAACTTTGACATGGAAGTGACTGCTATTGGGAGCAGCCTCTCTCCCCTTTCCAAATTCAGCCTGGGACATAGTTAAGTGCTTAAGTAATGTTTGCTGACCAATGGCCTGTTCTTGTTATCTTGTGTCACAGCGAACTACTCTCTAGAGGCCACCTTCATTCCATTCCGTACATATGGAGACATTTGCCTGAGTCTGACCTGTGTAATACTTAAAAAAAAAAGGACCTTTTGTACAAAAACACACTTTTTTCCTCTCATATATATATTACATAATATATAATATGTCATTATATACAGTAATATGTTATATAATATGCAATAATATACATAGTACATAATCTCCACGTATTAATGCTACTATTATTTTTTTAAACAGAAAGGCCCCTCCCCCCTTTTTGCTTTTGATAGCATAATCACGTTTCCAAGCTTGTTGGGTAAAGGGGCATGTTTATTTTTGTAACTATTTGTACTGCCAAGTTTTCTCCAAAAGGATCCTATAAATTTGCAATTTCAACAGCAAATGAATGGATATACCTGTTCCCCTACAATCCCACTAGTTAGTATGGTTGCATTGCTTTTAATTATTTTTGTGAATTTGGTGGGTGTGAAGTGGTACCAGAGAATTGTTTGAATTTATCTCTTTGATTATTAGGGAAGGTGACTATTCTTTCAGGTGATTTATTAATGTTTTCTCTTAAAGTATATGTCCATATCCTTTGACAGTTTTTTAACAGATACTCATATGTATGTTTTAGATATCAAATTTACTTGTCTTATTTGCTATAAATATTATCCCCAATTTATTTTTTTTCTTTTGTTTTTGTTGAGAAATTTTTTATTTTCATCAAGTCAGCAATCTTTCCCTAATGATTCTGTTTGTTGAATTGAAAATACTTGTTCCACTTTCCAGTTAAGAGCAATGTTTTGTTCTGTATTCTTCTCTTTTTTCGTAACTTCCTTTTTATATGTTTGTCTATCATCCCGCTGCAATTCATTGGGAGTATGTAGTGTAAGATGGAGCTCTGAGTCTGTTTCCCACCAATTTGCTAAATAATTTCCATAAGTATATTGATTAGATAGAAGCTGGAGAAAGGATTCATTACTTTCTCTAATCTCTTTTAGAAAGGCAGTAGGATGAGGTAGTGAATAGAAAGGCAGTCGTGAGCCAGGAACATGAGGCAGGATTAAGGTCCTCCTCTGGTACACATTGCCTGTGAGCAAGAGTCCTAACTTCTCAGTGGCACTAGGGGACGCCATGGTGCACAGAGTCCTGGGCCTGGAGTCAGAAGACCTGAGATCAAATCCTGTAGCAGGCACCAACCAGCTCGATGACCCTGGGCAAGTCACCCAATTTCTGTCTGCCTCACTTTCCTCAACTGTTATGTGAGGATAACAGCACCTTCCTCGTGGCATTATTGTGAGGATCAAATTAGATAAAATTTGTAAAGCATGTAATACAGTGCCTAGTGCATGGTGCATAGGCACTTGATGTTTGCCTTCTACCCTTTTCACATAAGTCTGTGAGACCCAAATTATATCCGTTGCCCATCAGCTTTCTATACCACTGATGAGAGGTGCCAACCAAGCTTTTGTATATCTTTAGTTAGTGGCTTGGTGGATCTGTCCTGGTCCATATATCCATTCCTTTTTTTTTTGATACAGAAAAAAATAGTTTTGATCAGTGATACAAAGTTCAAATAGAAATAGGGGCCACCCAAAACTGTGTAAGGATCCCTGTGGGCTACAGATTGACCTAGAGAACCGCACATCAATATAGTCTGTTTTATTTTTATTTATTTTGTTAAGTGTTTCCCAGTTATATTTTAATCTAGTTGAGCTGTGTTAGGGAATGTTGTGGGCTATGTTTGACACTTCCGGTTGTGATAATTCGTTTGGTAGTATGTTTTGAAGTCTGGAGAACACAACATCATCTCCATCAGCTTTTTGCTTAATTTTGCCCATGATTTTCTTTTCCACTTGTTTTTCCATATACATTTCAGTATGTTTTAATTTAGTGCTATGAAAAAGCCATTTGATGTCTTGATTGGTGTTGCATTAAAAACATAAATTTAGGAAATATTGTCATTTTTACTATGTTAATCAGACCCATTTATAAGCATTGAATTTATTTGTCTTCCCTTTTTTGGTGATTGTAGTTTTAGAATTGTCCTTACGAAGATATTTCTAGGTAGGTTAATTCCCAAATATCTGATGGTTTTTGTTGTTATAAGTGGGGTTTCTTTTCTATTATTTTTTAATTATTACTAAGTAGGGATGCAGATGATTTTGTGGGCTAACTTTGTGTCCTCTGATTTTGCTGGACTCACCACCTCTTAATTTTTTTTTTGGTTGAAGCAGTTGATTTACTATTTTGACCTCTTTATTTCTAATATTAGTTTCTCTAATTTTTTTTCCTGTCTTCTTATAATTGCTAGAATTTCCAATACTACAAAAGTGGTGCAAGTGGGCATCACATAGAGCTGCTAACTAGACTTGACTTTAGTTTTGGAAATGGAAACAAAGATGTGATTGGAGGAATGAATCAGTAAACATTTATTATTAATTGGTGTTACAGTGGATAGAGCATTGGTCCTGGAGTAAGAAAGATTTGAGTTCAAATCCGGCCTCAGACAATGACTAGCTCTGTGACCCTGGGCAAGTCACTTAACCCCTATTTGCCTCAGTTCCTAGTGTGTAAAATGGGACACCCTGGAGAAGGATGTGGCAAACTACTCCAGTATCTTTGCCAAGAAAACCCCATGGAAAAAAGTCTGCAGGGTCACATGGAGTTGGACACACCTGAACAAAAACAACCTATTGTGTGTCATGCACTGTGCTAAGTACTGTAGATACAAAGGGGAAAATGTGAAAGGCTTTTAAAAAAAATGGTTCACTTGATAACAGGCCTCAATTTGCATCTTCTTTATTTTAGAGCAAAGTAAAGACAGGAAAGAAAATGTGCAATGGCCAGAGCGTTGGATTTGGAGTCAGAGGCCTTGGTCCATGTTAGTCAGCAAGCATTTATTAAATGCTTGGGCACTGGGGTAGGTGCTGAGGACACAGAAAAAAGTGAAACAGATTTTCTTCCGCTAAGATCTTATGTTTTAACAGTAAAGCTAACTTTCTCATATGTAGGTACATATAAAACAATTAGCAGGTAACTTTGGGGACGATCCTAGCAGCTGGAGGAATCCAGCCTCATACAGAAGATGGCTTGAGTTGCCTTCTGTAGTCAGCTGGCCTGTGAAGTGTATGTGTTGCATTAGGGGACTGGCTGTGAAGAAGGCTAATGTAAGGATCAGGTTTTGGATGTGGCCTCAGCTCGGTCTGATTGCGCTCATTATTTTGTAAAGGACAGATCATCTCTTCTTTCAGTGACTTAGTTGGTAATCCTTAAACTGAGGAGCATTCTTGTTTGAAAGTCTTTTGTCAGGATTCGTGAGTAAATATCTTATAGCCCTCAGACAAAACTGGCAGGCTTGGTTTGCTTTTTGAATTTGACCAAAATATGCCCATAATCTCTTGGGGAACGGAGGACTTTAGGACTTACGCCTTCTTGAATATCAGTAACTTAATAGCTACCACCTTTATCATCCATTAACACATGTGGCACAGTGACATTTTACTAAGCATATAAGGATTGGATTAATAAATGAAATGCATTAGAGTAGTTTATAGTTTAAAGTTGGGATTGTAAAATTCTAGAATAGTCTTCTATAAAGGAGTTGGTATAATCTTTTGAGATTTTCAAGAATTGTTCAAGTAATTGAATTAGGTGGTAGAACTAAATATTCCTACATGATCTTTCAGATAAAACTATTCCCAGGCTACCATTAAGTTCTTTCTTATTACATGAATTGTGACCATCAAATAATGGGTCTGGCTTTTTGAAGAATGTACCAGAACTTTAATGCCCAAATGAGATATGTCTTTCAGAGTAAGTCGTTTTGGGAGGTGATATACTTAACCATGTTGCCATTACTCAAGACTTTTTAAAACTTTTGAAATTGTCTCCAGCGCTAGTTTATAAGCCATATAACAAAATAAGTCTTATTATGTCATTTCAATTCAAGCATCTATTGAGTAACTGCTGTGTGGCAGGCACTATGCTAGGTGCTAGGGGTACTAGGAAAAACCAAAACGTTCCTTGCACTCAAGGAATGTGTTGTTTACTCAAAACGGAATTATCAACCTTGAACAACCTGCCTTTATTTACCTGACTTGGCCATTTCTAAAAAGTGGGTTTACCTCCAAAGAATGAATATTTGCTGTTGCTTGAGATAGTCAAGCTGCTACACAACTGGTGGTTTCAAAAAAGCAGTTAAAAAAATATCAAGGCATCCTTAGAACCTTAATGATTAGAGTTAAGTATGTAGCATACTAGAATGTAACACTCATTTGGTTGTGTACATTCTGATATATTTGTTTAAAAAAATCATGCATGCTAGGCCCGGTGTTACATCTCATCTGTGCTGCTGGGGAGATGAAGGCTTGTGGATTTTGTGGAGCTTGGGAGTTCCAAGTTGTAGTGGCCTAGGCCAGTCAGGTGTCTGTGCTAAGTCTGGCACCCGTATAGTACACTGGCCCTGGGAGCCGGGCTGCCCAAGGGGGGATGAACTGGAAGTGGAGTAGGAATGGCAAAGCTTCCAGGCCAGTCACATTGGAATGGGCCTGTGAGTGGCTGCTGCTCTTCCAGCTTACATAATATGAACACGGCCTCAAAAACAATTACATCCAAACTAGACCGAAAAAAAAAATCAGCAATGTTGTATTATATAATTTAACAGAATGAACGTTTATTAAGTACCTACTATATGCAGGTCCCTGTAGTAGACCTTGGGAATACTAAGAAATGGTATAACCCTGCCTTCAGATTGCTTATAGTCTAGTGAAGGGATAAGCTGTATACAGAAGACAGATATCTATGATACAGATTAGACAGTGAGGTAACACAGTGGATAGAGCACTGGACATGGTATCAGGAAAACTTGAATTCAAATCCTACCTCAGACACTTACTGTGTGACCCTGGACAAGTCACTTAACCTCTGCCTCAGTTTCCTCATCTGTAAAATGGGGATAATGGCATCTACCTCTCAGGGTTGTTTGGAGGCTTTGTTTTGAGATGGTATGTGTAAATGCTTTATAAGCCTTAAAACACTGTATAAATGCCAGCTGTTATTGTTGTGTAAGAGTTCAAGAAGGATGAAAAATTGCAGAGAAGATATGATCACTTCTGCCTGGGGGAGATCAGTGAAATCTTGGAGTTGGCATTTGAACTTGAAGGACAGAAGGATTTCAACAGGTAGCGAGGTGTTAGGAAGTCCATTCCAAGCACAAGGAATGAATGGCCTTTGCAAACCCAGAGGAATGGGGAAGGACAGGACTAAATCAGAATGGCTAGTAGTCATATAGAGGAATTGTAGGGAATAGTGTGAAATATGCCAGGGAGACTAGAACAGAGCTAGATTATGGAGAGCCTTAAATGCCTGGCAGCATTTGTGTGTTTTTTTTGGGCAGCCATTGAAGGCCTGTGAGCCAGGTTTATGGGCCTGGGTCTTAGGAGATTCTTGGGTGAATGGGTGGGTGAATGGGAGAGAACTGGAGGCAGGGAAACCAGTTAGGGGGCCTAGACAAGAGATGATGAAGGTCTGCATTAAAAGAGAGAAGAGACTGTGAGAGAGATTGCAGGATCAGAATTAATAGAACTTGGGAACTGATTGGGTGTGAGGAATTAGGGAGAAGGAAGAGTGGTAGAGGATTCCAGAGTTTTAAGTGTGGGTGACCTGGAGAGTAGTGGCATTATCAACAGTCTACAGAGAAGGTAAAAGAAGCAAATATAGGTGGGGATGTGATGAATTCAGTTTTGTATGTGTTGAGTTTGAGCTGCCAGCATGACACACATTCTTGTGGAGATGTTCAGCGTAAAGTTGGAAATGTGGGAGTATATCTCTCATGGGAGATAAAAAGTTGGGGATACAGATTTTGAAGTTCATGTGCATGGAGGTGATTTGAAGCTGTAGAAGTAAAGGCAATCAGGTTGGACTAGAGCTAGGAGAGCACAGACCCAAGGGCAGACCCTTGTAGGTTGCCCATATTTATTAAGGGAATAGGAGGAAAAGGATGGGATTGAAATGGAACAATCAGAGCTAGGAAAAGAACCATGAAAAGTACAAGTATTACTAGAAAGGTTGGAGTAGATGGTCTTTGAGAAGTACTGGCTCAACCCCATAGTATTCTGTGAAACCAAGAGATGAAAAAGAATAAAACAAAAAGGAGGTGGTCAGGCAGCGTCAAATGCTGGGAAAACGAGGACTGAGAAAAGACCACTGACATGGGTTTTGTTGTCGCTATTGGATCTGCTCCCATATTGTAAAGGGATGGAGAAGCCTGCCTTTCATAAAGAAAGCGCTGTTGGTGACTAGTGCTAGGTTGGCTGGATGTAGCCAATACCAATCTAACTCTGACATGACTGGTTTTTTTGCTTTTGTGATAAATGCATTTTCCTTTGCTTTCCTCTGACCAGGTGTACAATGTTTACATGGCGGGAAGGCAGCTGTGCTCTAAGCGGTACCGGGAGTTTGCAATCCTGCACCAGAACCTTAAACGAGAGTTTGCCAACTTTACTTTTCCTCGCCTGCCAGGGAAGTGGCCGTTTTCATTATCAGAACAGCAGTTGGATGCCCGACGTCGTGGGTTAGAGGAGTACCTGGAGAAAGGTAGGATGGTTCTCAAGACAAACGTCTGGAGCTTCCACATAGCTTGGGGTCACCTTGATGCTTTCATGCACCCCAGCTGAGCTTTCTATAACTAGCTCCCTAGACTGTGGGCAGTGGCCTCCAGTGAATGTGAGCCTGTAGCACATTTTTAAATAGTATTTTATTTTTTTTCTAACTGTACATAAAGACAATTTTTAGCATTATTTTTACAAATTTTGAGTTCCAAATTTTTCTCCTTCCCTCCCTCCCCTCTTTCTAAAATGGTAAGCAATTTGATATAGGTTATATATGCTGTAGCACATTTCTAAACTGAATTTAATGATGAGAGCTTTGAAGTATGACTGAAATGTCTGCTCGGTGGTATGATTAATAGTGTGTTTTTATTAGCTTGCCAAATACTTAACAACAACACACATTTGTTTTTAATGCATGAAGGACTTTTGTTATATTATTTGCCAACAAACACTCACATATGCATGCAATCAGATACACAGTTTGATTCTGCAAGGGAAAAGTGGCTATCCTTGAGATACTGTTGGGTCGCTGTTAGAGGAACCCTTGTTGCCCTCAGTCAACATATAAAGCAGTTCTTTGCTTTTTTTTTTTTTTTAAACGTGTCCCTCCCTTTACTCCTCACTTCCACCCTGTCCTAGTGTCCCAGTCTGCTCCCCCCCGCCCCCGCAACTGTGGTAGATGGAGTTGCAGAGTTTGCTAGCTATGTACTGGATTTTCTTTTGAAATTAGTTAAAGAATTGCTAGAATAATAGTCTTACTTAGTAAATGGTAGTTTTTTTTATTCTTGTATAAGAACTAACTGACCTAGTTGGGATTTTTTCTTTTGGGTTTTTCTTTTTTACTTCTACAGTGAATTGTTATCCTAGAGGAAAAATCTCTGTAGAAGGTGGTGAATTTCTGTCACCATTATCATTTTTCTAAAATGGAATAGCCTCTAAACTAGGTTCTTGGGAAATGTGAAAGGGTTAAAATGAGGCATAGAGCTGCCTTATAATTGATAGAAAAGCCTCGCAAATTCAGTTTCCTAATCGAATCAGAATAAAATCATCAGGGTAATTTACCAGCCACATGAGAGTGAGTCAGGAAATTATCTTCCTTAAATCATGGAGTGATTTTCCTTCCGCTTTGAGGAGAAAGTTAGGTGAAAGGATACGTTCAACAGCATACCTAATCGGCCAGTGTGCTTGTGCAAAGCAGCTCTGAATGCCCAGGGCTCTCTGGCTGCAGCCTGATCATAGCTGAAATTGAATTTCACGCCTCCTTTTTTCAATTTTGTCTTGAATTAGTTTTTCCTCTTCTCTGAGCCCTGTTGTTTTAGCTCACTAATAGCTAGCAAAGGATAGAAAAGTTAGACTTCGCTAATTTCATTTCCTCTATGTTCAGGACTACTGTAAGCCATATAGATAAGCTTATGTTCTGTCTACCGGGAGCTCCACATCCATCTCTAAAATTCTGTCTGCCCAGGTGGGGCTCCCAGAGCTGCCTCATAGCCAAACCCAAGTGCCTTCTTGGTTTCTTTCCCCTTGGAATTCAGGGCCTCATGCCAAGCTCTGTCTTTGTGTTCCATAGTATGTTCGATACGAGTCATTGGTGAGAGTGACATCATGCAAGAGTTCCTCTCGGAGTCAGATGAGGTAGGTTGACAACCTCCCCAGTGACTCTCCACTCTTTAAAAAAAAATTCATGATAACAGTTTTGGATTGTAATAATTGCTATAAAAATACCCCAGACTACTCCAGTCTCCTCTCTTTGCTATCAGTCTCCTGCTTGTTCTTCAAGGCTCACCTCAAGCCCCACACCCATGAAGCATTCCTTAACAACTGTAGACCACATAGACCTCTCTCTGTGACTGTATCACACACTCAATACTTTGTTTTTTTACTGACATCCTCTTCACCACACTGATCAGTACTTTAGTATATTAGCATCCACTGTGCATGCGTCGCAGTACTTCAACAGACCTGTAATTTTATTGGTGAGGGTATCCATCTATGGAACTCTTAATAGACAGCCTTTATGAATTTTTGTGTTTCCTCCCCCAAAAAATTAATCAGGTGGCCAGTCTTCTGGTGACTTGCTTGTCTTAACTTTGCTGGGCTGATCTTTGAACAACAAAAGCACAGTCCCTTACATGACCCCTACCTAAATCTTTTTCACCTTGGTGATAGCTGCCAAAGCTTGTGCTCTACTGGCATTACCTTTAAGACACTGAAATCAATATCATCCCTTTGTCATAATGAAGTCTTAGAGTGGAATTTTAGTGGAGAATGTATATTCCATATTTTCTGATTATTTTATTAAGAGGCAGCTGTGGCATAGTGGATAGAGAGCCGGTCTTGGAATCAGGAAGACCTGAGGTTCAAGTCCAGTCTCTGACACATGTTGACTGTGTGTCCTTGGGTAAGTCCTTTAATCTCTCGATGCCCACAGGCAAATCTCTGAGGCTCCCAGGTGCAGAGCAAGTGCTGATCTGCCAGGTAGAGGGATTTCCTCACTGGGATTGTCTTATAATCCCTCATCTAGTGCTTCCCCTCCCCAACTCCTCAAAAGTCCATATGTGTCTTATTTCTCCAACAAGATTGTTAGCTCTTGTTGGTGAGTGTGGGATGTAGCTTAAGCTTTCCTTTGGCCTCTCCTGCAATGGTAAGCACGTAGTCATGTTCCAATCCTTTTTGGTTTACTACTACTCTCCTAGCTATTATACTACTCCGCTAGCTATTATAACTCCATTTCATACAGTGTTTCAAGGTGTCAAAGCATTTTTCTCACAACTTCCCTGAGAGGCAGGTGTCTGAGGTAGGAAACAGAGACTCTAAGGTGTTAAGTGACTTGCCCAAGATCCCCAGTTCGGTGGGTTTGAATCCAGAACTCAGTGAGCTCCAAGACCAGAGCCCTTTCTGCTACACCTTGATACCTTTCATGTAATAATTGTTAAAATTGTAAGGTTGACAAAATATTTTGTCATTTGCTTTTCCCAGTAGTATGTTAGGCAGATTAGATGCTTTCTTCTGTCGTTTTATAGATGAATAAACATGCTCAGAGAGGTTACATAGCATGCTGAGGGGGCCACATCCTTAGTAAGTGACCTGGCTTACTTAACTAGTGTGAACTCCAGACTCTGAGTCCAGCAGCACTCTTTTCAAGAATACTGAGGGTAGGCACTCACTAAATGTGAGTGAAGCCAAAAGGGAATACCACAGGTGAAAAGAGAAGAACCCTATTTCCAGCCATTTCACAGCTTTCCCTAACCAGAGGTTGCACTTTCTGGGGCTTGTGCCCCAGTTCTGATGGAGGTAGCTGTAGAGTTTACATCTTCCCCTCTTCCATGGCTCCTCCCTTCCACACATTAACTTTAGGAGGACTCGGACCCCCCTGGTCTTATAGGAGACCTTTCCTTAGTTCAATTGATACAGGATTGGGGTTTTAAAGGAAAAAAATGGAAGGCAAAAGGTAAACTAAATGTAGAAATATAAAAATTTTTGAATTTAAAGGTTTTAGTCTAATTTTACCAGTAGATTAGTTCCATTGGGATAGCTGAAAGAGCTTCTGGCCCTTTTCCTAATATTTTCCTTACTTTATTTGAAAGCTGTAGTGTTTTTTCCCCATCTACTCTCCAGATCAGTTTTATGTTTCAAATGCAACTTGCTGTTTCAGTGATGTAGGTATTCATGTTTGGAAGGCTTTTACCATTTATATTTTGAAAGCCCAAATTAATGAGCATAGTGAGCTGTTATTGATGTCACTAGCTTCATCCCAAGTGACACCATCTTTTTATTCTACGTACTCTGTGGGTTCCTTAACCCACCTCCTGCCTCGCCTCCTTTTCCTTTTATAGTGACCTGGGACAACCCTTGTTGGTATGTTAATCACATTGACAGGGAAGGGTAGGGGGCATCAGTGAATGGGGTTCAAGGACCGTTGGGTGGATCCAGCAAAGGGGATCGCAGTGCAAGAAAATCAGGTCATTCCCGGCTGTCCACTGTGGCTGCCATGACATCCTCTTGTACCCACATTTATCTGCAGCCTTGTAAACCGTCAGCTTCCAAGGATCGCCTGATCCCTTTACTGGGATATTAGTGTCTTTGGGCTGGTAGACCTTTTTGGCTGGTCATTAATGGGCTTCTCCTTTTCCTCCAAAGTACTGGTATTCCCCACAATATGCTTGTGGGCCTCAGCATGTTCTACTTCTTGCTGTTCCAAGCATTTTTTAGGAAGGGCTGGCCAACTCTGAGAGCTGGGGCTACGGACAACCTCATTGCCTTTGTTAGGGGAAGAGGCACCAGAAGAGAAGGAATCCTTCTGAGCACTTCAGAAAGAGACTTGCATTTCCTTTCTCCTCCCCAGCTCTCAGTGATCTCCCATCTTACTCACTGCTCCCTCCCCCCTCCTCCCCTCTCCTGTCCCTCCCATTAGTTATGTGTCATCTTCCCCATGTTCCTCTGTTAGGGGAAGAGTGAGACAGTGTGAATTCTGTTTAATCTACCTCTTACATTTTGATAGTATACAAATAAGGAGTTAATAGTTAATGAGTCTTACTGGCCAAGCCTAGGGAAATTAATTTATGCTACAAAAAGCACTAAGGAACTCATACCGTCTTTGTTTTCCCCCAAAAAACAAACAAAAAGCTAAAGGATGGAGTTGTAGAATAATTTGTTGATTATCATTAAAAGCTATAGTAGAGAAAGGTCCCTTTTGAATTTAGGAGGGTAAGATAGTGTTGAGGTCCAAGAGATTTTGACCCCTCAAGGACCAGAGTATAGGATGGGGTCATCTGGAATGAATTTACAAACTCTAACAATCTTTAAGTTGAATTGGCAAAAGTTTATTATTACTCTTTTCACTGGGCAAGGATTCTTAAGGAACCTGCAACTTAACAAGAATGATGTTAAAGCTTAAATGGGAAAAGTAGTAGATTATGTGCCAAGTATGCTAATTAGGTGATAACTTACAACTGCGTCATTCACTACTGGAAACTGGGGAGGGGATTCCTAAGGGGGTATATTTTTGGTCTGTTATGTCTGTGACAAGATAGCTTGAGGAGTTGATGTCTGTAATTTGACCCTTGGATTGTACACGATAACTGTGGGAATCAGTACACGATAGTACAACGGAAGATTTACAAGATAATGCAATGGAAATTCTATAGAGGTCACCTTGTTCTTGTAACAGGGAGAGATGGTTTGCCTCAATGGACCTACTTATGAGTCATTGCCAAAGATAGGGTGTTTGGGATGTAGGGAAACTGCCAAAGAGAGTGTTTCTGGGGCCAGGGAGAAATTGGAGTCCAAGCACAAGCACCCTGTCATTCCTCCCCACACTTTGTCAGAACAGATGTTTTAAGGGCTCAGATCTCTGAGTGTTCATTCACCTTTTTGAGGCAATGTGGAATAGTGGATGGATTATTTGGCTTGGAGTTGAGATGAACTGGGTTCAAAACCTGCCTTTGACCTTTATTAACCATATGTCTGTGGGTAAGTCACTTAATCTCCTTAGTTTCTTCAGATTGAGATAAAAATATTTGTAGTGCCCATCCATCTCATGGGGTTGTTTGTGAGTCTTAAACGGAATAATATGGACAGAAGCATTTTGGGAACTGTAAAGCATTTTGTGATGTGCAAATATCAGTTCTTAATCCCTTAAAAGAACCACTGTTTAATGGTCAAGCAGGTTCATATGGCTAGCTGTTCATCAAGTCTCACCCAGGCATTTCAGCAATATTTGTTGAAGCAATCCCTCTGGAGGTTTTTTTACTTTAATGTTGGGCTCTGAACTGATTGGAAAAAGGAAACAGACCCCCCCCCCCCCGGGGCTGTGGGTCTTACAAGTAGTCTGACTTAAGAGGGAGGCAGACATGCTGACCTATCTCCTTAAGGTCCCCTCCTCCAAGGACCTTTGAGATTGAATTGTGCCATAGTTTGAAGGGCACTCCTTCATGGCTTGTCATTTACTGATTTTTAGCATGTCTTCATTTCCTCTCTTTACGACTTCCCTTATTTCTGTGTAGGAGAATGGTGGTTTACTGTTTCTCACGTGTTCAGGTTATCGTTGAACTCACGTGCTCCAGGCTGAGAGTTATGGTGCTGCTACACATTCTCTGTCTGTTTTCCCCCAGAACTACAATGGCGTCTCTGATGTCGAACTGAGAGTGGCTTTGCCAGATGCTACCACAGTGACGGTCCGAGTTAAAAAGAACAGCACCACAGACCAGGTGTATCAGGTAAATGGAGCTCATGCTGTTACCGAGATCAGTCCAAGGACACCTGTGACCGTCCTTGGGGATGTAAGAATGGGACTGTTGTGCAGAACCCACCTTGTTAGTGGCAGGAGCTTTATCTCTGACATTGTCTGGGGGACCACACTTGTTCTGTGCCTATACTGTGGACAAGAGGCGGCAACAAATATGCACTTTTACAGACTGTCTTTTGCTTTCTTTCACTGTTTCTCCTGCAAGGACCTTGTTTTCTGAGACCCCCAGCTTACAGCCAGCCTTGGAAAAGAGGGGGAAGGAATACACATTTATAAAGTGCCTGCTCTGTTCCAATTCTAGTGCTAAGCACTTTAGAAATATTATCTGATGTGATCCTCCCAACAACTCTGGGAGGGCAGTACCATTATCTCCCTTTTACAGTTGAGAAAACTGAGGCAAACAGGTGATGAAGTGACTTGCTCAGGGCCACACAGCTAGTACGAGTCAGGTCTTCCAGACTCTAGGCCCGTCACTTTGAGCACTATGGCGCCCCTGCCATTTGTACCTGAGTCCTGGACTTAGTGTGCCAGCTCGGTGGTGTTACGGATTCCACCCTTACCCCCACCCCAGCTAGAAATGCACGTGAACGGTGTGAGTGAATGTTCAAGTGAGTGGGGAGAGGCAGTGTGTGTGATGTGCAACATCCTCCCCCTTAGCCTTCTGCTCAGATTCAGGTTGACTGAGAAGGAGGCCTGCCCCTAGCATTTCGCCGTTTTCATGAGGAGCTTGATGATGATTTCTTAGGGAACTTACCTGTGACTTTGGCCAGGCTGGCTGGGGTGAGGGAGCTGGGGGACTCTGTGACACCTAGAAAACCAAGAAAGCAGTTTTAGTAGCACAATCATCATTGCCAAAAGGTGCTTTGTGTTGAATGGCTAAAATTTTGTGCTTGTGTTCACACAAAGCTTAACTCTGTGACCTCAGTGTTTAGGAATTAATTTTTTCCAGCTGTGAATTTTTGTATTGGCCAGAGGGCTTTCCCTACCCCCACTCTAAGCATTGCCAGATTGAGTTTCCCTCATGTTGACCTGTCCTTCCACTTGTGCTTTAGGCTATCGCAGCAAAGGTTGGCATGGACAGCACGACCGTGAATTACTTTGCCTTGTTTGAGGTGATTAATCACTCCTTTGGTAAGTACCAGCAACTGCTTTGAAGTATTTTACTTTGGGATTCAAAACTTTTAGTAAATTGTCAGGTTGGAATAACCTACTGGGGCAGGGGGTGGGGTGGAGTGGGGGGGGTGGGACCCTAAAGTAAAGGAAATCTCATCATTTGGAATCCTCTTTGTCAGGCATGTAGACCTTGAGGCTTAGTCATTCAGCAGCAGCTTCAGAAGTGTTAGGTCACTGCTGCTACCTTCCTCTTTCAAAATACAGATTATTCTACAGCATCTTAGGGCAGATGCCTGATTTCTTTCTGGCACAGTTACATGCTGTCTGCTGTTCCTGAGTGAATTAGGCACAGTTTTGGACATTGTGTCTACCTTTAGTTTTTTTCTCCAAACTAAAATTTTAAATCTTTGTTCTTCTATGGGAATAGTCCTGAGAAGAAGTAAATTTTTAAATTTAATTAGGATTCTAAATGCTTTTTCCACAAAGTTTAATTGGGATGGGGGAGGGGGGACTTTTTCAGCAGTGGAGGAATCAACACTCTTGATTCCTAAACTCCCTCCTAAGAAGTTCTTGAGAAGTTCAGGCATTCAGAAACATTCTTCCAGTGGGTAATAAGGTATGATGGGATGGGGAAGAGGGGTTCCCAGTAACTCATTGGAAAGGAAGTCAGAGGATTCACTCTTACATGACGTTGATCTCTTACTAAGCATGGTCCTGTTCTGTGTCAGCACTGAAATTGCGGGAATGAGGATAGGAAGAGCATGGATGGTGTTGGTTGATTAGATCCTTCATCCTTCAGTTACATAGGCCCGTGGAGGCCATCCCCAGTCATCCTGATCTGTATCTGGCTGCTGGACCCAGACGGCTCTGGAGGAGAGAAAGTTGAGGCTGGTGACTTTGGCAGCCCTCCCTCACTGAAATCCAATTCACTTGCAAATCATGGCATCACCTTCCCTATCTTCGAGAACAAAGGACAAACAACAAATAGGCCTGTGGTCTAGTCTCAGAGCTAGAACAAGTTTATTTTCCGCCTGCTATTTTGTTCTCTTTCTGTCCCTAGATCAGTTTGACCTATTGAACTTCTTATAGAGACACATGTGAATAAGATTACAAGGAAGTTGATAGCTCATGGATTAATTATTTGCATTATTAGAAAGGAAGACAGAATCATTTGATGAAGACTCCCAAGGGGTGGAGTCAGGGTGGTATGAGATGAAGCATTTTAGCTTAGCTCTCTGAACACGCCTGTTTGACAAAGATCTCGAAAATGCATCAGACTGAATTCTGATCGGAAGCTTCACTATTCTAGCCAAGTGCAGCTTTTGAGGTGGACAGAAGGGTCCGTGATCAGTGTGGGGAGGGAGGGGATGGTGGGCATGACTAATTTAGCAGCAGTAGGTAGCATTCTAGTGCCCAGAGACTGAAAGAAGGGTGAGGCAGGGCACCACGACAGGAAGAGGTCCCAAGAGGTACTAAGTCTATACCCCAAAGAGATCAAAGAAAGAAGAAAAGGACCCATATGTACAAGAAATACTTGTAGTATCTCTGTGGTGGCAAAGATTCAGAAACTGAAGGGATGCCTATCAATTGGGGAACGGCCAAACAAGTTACAGTAAATGAATGTGATGGAATACTATTGTGCTGTAAGAAATGATGAAGGGGATAACTTCAGAGAAACCTGGGAAGGCTTGTATAAATTGATGCAAAATTCAGTGAGCTGAAACAGAAGAACAATTTATACAATAACAACAATATTGTAAAGATAATCAGCTTTTCAAAACTTAGTAACTCTGATCAACGCAATGTTCAACCACAATTCCAGGGGACTCATAATGAAACATTCTGCTGTTCTCCAGATAGAGAATTGATGGACCCCAAGTGCATATTAAAGGATCTTTTTTTTCTTTTCTCTTTCTTTCTTTTGTCTTCATTTTTTTTTCCTTTTCTTTCTTTTTTTTGGACATGACTGATGTAGGAATTTGTGTGTGGTTATACATATTTGTAATGGGTTTTGCTTTTGTTACCTTCTAAATATGAGTAGGGCGGAGGGAAGAAGGAAGGAGAGAATTTGGAACTGAAAATAAAACAAACTGAATTGAAAGGGGAAAAAGAAAAGACTCCCAAAGGGGGCACCAGGATACTTGGATTCTAATCCCAACCTTGCCTTTGTCCTATAGGCAAATTACTTTTCTTCTCCAGATTTTGCTTTTTTTATGTTGTCAGATAGAAAGGGTTTAACTTCATTCTTTATCTTTTGATGAAGGCAGATCACGAGGAGGAATTTTCTTGGCTATTCTTTAGAAAGACACTGTAGGAACTAAAAGTGGTTTTTGCAGTTCCTGCTTATATACTATTAGGCATGGGAATTAGCAATTCTCAGAAGATATGTAATTTTGAAGAGTGCATTTTAGGATTCACTTTGGTAGAGAACTTTTCACCCATCTGTAGTGAAAATAACTTGTTGAGAATTGAAACCTGAGAGTTTGAAAATACTTAGCTGTATGAAGGAAAGCCTTTTTAAAATATGTTCTGTAGACAGCAGCTGGGATGTAATTGACCAAAGAGTCGGTCAGATATTTTAGCTGGAGAGGAATTGGAGGCAGCTATTGCTATTGGCATGTTAACTTAATTAGCATGTCACCTGTTGATCAGGTGACAGAGAAAGGAATGCCAGTCAGTTTGTGAAGAGTTGAAAGGATGAGAGAGACAGATTTGTCTAGGCAAATGCTTATTTATGCTCTTGAAGTGCTGGTAGTCTAATCCCATTTGGGTAATAGCTTGCCATTCCCAATTTGGTCTGTGCAGTCTGAATCAGGAAAATTTATATCTTTTCCCCCTGGTTCTATGAGCTTCGTGTTTTTTCTCTACCTTGTAGTACGTAAGCTGGCTCCCAATGAATTCCCTCACAAGCTCTATGTCCAGAACTACACATCAGCTGTGCCAGGCACCTGCCTGACTATCCGAAAATGGCTCTTTACTACAGAAGAGGAGGTTCTTCTGAATGATAACGACCTCGCAGTTACCTACTTCTTCCATCAGGTGGGTACACTGGCCTTCTTGCCTGGCTCAGACTTTCTTTTCGTTTGTAATTGGTAGATAATAATTTCAGTCTTTTGGCTAGTTGACAGCCTGTTTATCACAATTGGCAAATGACAAAGGATAGCTAATGCTAGGCTCTAAGTTCAGAGGGCCAGAACCATGGCTTATCTACATTTTAGATCTCCTCCATCAACTGACCTAGTGCTTTGCACATCTGCACACCTTAGGTATTTAATAAATGTTGTGGGATGAGTGAATTTATTTAGTGACACTTTGCATGATAGAATAGGATTTCAGGTCAGTCTCAGTAGGTTAGAGTAATTAATATCAACTGTGTGGGGAAAGAATGGATGAAAACATCTTGTGAAAAAGACTTTTAGGCTTAGTTGACTACAAGTTCATGGAGTCAGCAGTGTGATGTTGCAGAAACAAAACCAATTTTGATTTTTGATTTTTGGCTATATTAATAGACTTTTAGTGTCTAGAATCCAATCTAATAAATATTTATTAAGCACCTGCTATGTGCCAGGAACTATGCTAAGCGTTGGAGATATAATAAAAAGAAAGTCCCTTCCCTCAAAGAACTTCAAAATCTAATGGGAGAGGGGGAAACAATACAGTAAGGAGGCAGGGGAGAAACCGGGGGGGACCAGGGGCATCTTGTTCCGTGGAGTAGAGACCAGGCAGAGCAAGAGGTGAAGAGTGTGAATTTTCTGCCCTCTCTAAAGGAAAGCATTGGGAGGAGCTTGGTATTCTGCCTTCCAAGCTGTTGAATCACAGGAGAGAAGAAGCTGAGGGAGGGAGAGTCATAAGGCTTCCATTAGCAGCATGATGGTGAGATTAGAAGTGATGAGCTTATCCTGGGAGGGGCATCTTGTTTGTGGAGTTAAGACCAGCTCCATCAGGCAGAGCAGCAGATGCAGAGATTCCACTGATCACCTTTATTTTGGGAGCCTCATTTAAGATTGTCAGGGACATTTGGCCTGCAATATCCAATAGGCAATTGGTAATAAAGACTGAAGCTTGGCATCTATGCCTTTATTAAAATCTTTGATAAAAGTGTTAAGAAGTACAGGGTTAAACATAGGTAATGTGACACCCTGAATGCCAGGCAAAAATGTTTGAAGTCTCCTTGATAAGCAGTTGAAAGGCTTTGAACAGAAGTGTGACATAACCAGATTTGTTCACAAAGAAGATTATTTTGGCAACAGTAGCAAGGTAGGTTTGGATGGGGAAGCAAGTCTTTTGCTGAAAGACTTTTTACGAGGCTATTATAGCAGTCCGGATAGGTACCCAGATGATAAAGCCCTGGACTAAGGTTGTACCAGCGGGAGCAGAGAGGGGGCAGTAAGATGCTATTGTGAGTTGATAAGACTTAGTAGCTGACAGTTTATCACCAGTTAGGGAGAGGAAAGCGTTGAAGCTGTGATCCCCAGGTCTCAAAAGTGGGGACTAAAATGAGATGCGGTGCTGTTGACATTGACGTGATGAATGAAGTTATGATGAAGAGTAGACCTGTTGAGGGAGATTAATTAATAAAGTGCCTGTTTGGACATGTTGAATTTTACTCGGGGTGCTGGTAGGCAGGTAGGCATCTGGATGCCTTTTGGATTTGAATCTGGAGCACAAAAGAGAGATATCTCAGAGATAAATACAGAGTTGAGTTGTCTGCATAGAGGTTGTGGTTGATGTCACAGAACAAGATTATTAAGAGAGTAGAAATAGAAAAGAGAAGGCAGGCAAAGACAGACTCTCGGAGAACACCTTAACTAAATGTTTGGGAAGAGGAAATGAGGACTAGGGCGGGGGGAGATGAAAAAGGAATAGTTCAGAGGGAAAGGCGAAAGCTAGAAGAATGGTGACTCAGTTTCCTCAAATGTAAGATAAGAGGAATAGGTTAAGATGGTCTCTATGGTCCTTTCTTTATGGTCTGTTATTCAGTGATCCTATGACTGGTCCCCAAAAAGTATAGACTAACTAGTAGGGATGGGGCGTGGTCACCAGT
This sequence comes from Phascolarctos cinereus, assembly GCF_003287225.1. Lineage (NCBI taxonomy): Eukaryota > Metazoa > Chordata > Mammalia > Diprotodontia > Phascolarctidae > Phascolarctos > Phascolarctos cinereus. The sequence continues at coordinate 42,987,719 of NW_027555958.1, read as the reverse complement.
GTTGAAAGCTGCAGAGATGTCAAGGAGAATGAGGGCTGATGAGTTTTTTATTTGGTTGACTGTGAAGCTACTGTTAATTTTAGAGTGGTTTCAGAACAGTGGTAGAGTTGGAACCATATTGTTTGGAGTTGGGAAGGTGGGTAGAGAAAAAGTAGAGAAGACTTTTCTAAGGAGCGTAGCAAGGGAGGAGAGATGGGGTGGCAGTGGAATAGACTATCTGGATAGTCACAGGAAGGCTTTAAAAATATTTGGGAGGAGTTTGGTATTCTGCCTTCCAAGCCTTCTAATGAGAAGAGAGAAGAGGCTGAGGGAGGTTAGTCATAAGGCTTCCATTAGCAGCATGCTGGTGAGATTGTCACAGGATGGCTTTAAAAATATTTGGGAGACCTGAGCATGTGTGAAGGCAATTGGAAAAGAGTCAGAGAAAAGAAATTCTGAAAGTGCATGTGAGAGAGAAAGGTGGCTGCCAGGCTAGGTTCTTGGAGGAGGATGGAGATAATAGGTTTACAGTTGCAGGTTCTTAAGGGTTAGCCTTTGCAATAGAATACCTTTTCTTTTTTGACTGGAAGGAAAAGAAGAAAATGGGTGATGATACTAAAAACATTTAAGGAATGAAGGCAGACAGCTAAGAACTTTTGTCTGGATCTTTTCAGTGAAGTAGGAGTGCAGTTACTTGCAATAAAAGAGAAAAAAGATCTGGGACATTCAGTCTGGGGAATGAGATGAGTTGATAGGATAGAATAAAAGTATTGTGCATCAGCAAGTCCCCAGCTGATGTTATACACCATTGCTTTTTAGTGCGTGAAATCAGCTTAATTTTGCAACTTTCTCCTGCTAAGTCCTGGAGAGTTAAGAGAGAAGTCATGTGGCAGGGGTTACCTAGGGATATATGGATTCACAGGTTTAAAACGGTGGAAGATCAGTGGGGATAAGGTAATTAGCCAGAAAAACAGTGGCAAAGCAAGAGGTCAAGATTGAATGTACTGGCAAGCAAAACTAGAATAAGAAAGGTGGATTTGATAAATATTAGGTCAGTGGACTGAAGGCACTTGGGGATGGACTTTCAAGATATCTGTGAAAATAGAAAAGATTACTGATGGTATTAATACCAAAATAAAATTAAATGAAAAGACATTTGCAGCTGTTAACCCATATGACTACTTTCTCATCCATATAAATTTTGTGAGAATGGTCTAGTCACATATGGAGGGCTTCCTTGATGAAGACATGAGAGAGAAGAAGCAGGCTTTCATAGCCAGTTTTCTATAGTAGACCAGTTTTTAGTCTCACAGTTGACTAAGTAGTGTAGAGATATAAGATACTACTATAACTATCGTTTGATTACAGAAAAGTATTTGATTTACTAAATCTAAAATACAGTATTAAAGACTGTTCTCCATCAAGGTGTCCTTCATATATATATATATAAAAAGACAATGTAAGATGTAATTTTAAAGATCGTTTAATTGTCAATGTTACAAACAAAGTATAAATCAGGGAGAGACAGGCTTGGTAAAAATGTTTTTCATTGTTATTGAGGATATCTTGCACAGTGTCAAAAAGAAAGAGGAATTCATTCTCAACAGCGAGATATTGCAGATGCTCCTTTGTGAATAACAGAGTACTAGAATACTGCAGATCTCTTTAATGAAACCCGAAGCCGTGCCGTTTCAGCGATCCCAAGCTCTTCTCTGACGTAGAAGCTTATGTTTTCAGCGTCAGTATTTGCTCAGTGATACCGTAAGGTTGTGCGATGCAACACTATGGTTCCAGAAGAATCAAAATTACAGGTGACCAAGAGGTAAAAGAAGTAGACGTGATGGTTGTTAGCAGGTGGCAGCATATTGCCACCAGTGGTGTGAGCCAGAACAGAACTGGAAAAGCAGGTGGGGGATACAGCAAGAGAGAGCAACACCGTGGATAATCCTGGGTGTTGTGTGCACAGCCATTTGTACCAACAAAGTATTAAAGATTTAGAGGGTCGGTGGTCTGTGGAGGATTTCTGGGTAAACATGGACATAGATCAGAAAAGTGGAAAAGGCTGGTTTTGATGAGGGGCCATTTGCATCAGGACCATATTCCTGGCTCATCTGTCCACTGAAGTAGAAGAACAAAGCCTTTTGCAGCTGGGGAGTGGTGGGGAGATAGATACAATGCTCAGTTTCTGCAGTTAAGTTTACAATCTCTAAAGGCAGCATGACAGGGTAGAGAGCCAGACTCTTAATCAGGGGACCTGGGTTCAGGTTTGGTCTCTGTGTCAGCCTGGTTCTGTGAACTTGGGCAAGTCACTTAACTTCTGAGTGACCCAGGCAGCTCTCTACAACTGAAAGGCACAAAGATGCTGATCTGCTTGGTAGAGGAAGTACCTACATTGATATTTCAGAGGCCAGATAAATTTTTTTTAAAAAATCTTATAGGAGTGAATTTATATGTTAGGAGGTAGCCATGATGTCATGGACAGAGTATTGGACTTAGAGTCATAAGACCTGAATTTGCATTCTAATACTTAGTAACAGTAAAACCAGAGGCAAGTCATATGATTTGTGAGCTTCAGTTTCTTCCGTCTATGAAATGACCTTATACAGTTGTTTTGGAAGAAGAAAACTTGATAAAGCTTTAAAAGTGCAATAGAAATGTGTTTATTTTGTATGTGATTATCTGCAGGCATGTTGTTTCCTCCCAGTAGACTGTTAAGTTCCTTGTTTCTTTCTTGTCTTGGCATTTGCATCAACTAACATGGTACCTTGCGTTTTAATAGGTGCTTAATAATATGTTTGCTGAATTTAATTATTATTTCATACACATAGATAAATAAAATGCAGATTAGAATGTGATAAATATATGAGGAGCATAGAGTTCTAGGGCAGCATATAATGAAGAGATCACTGCGAGGTGAGCTGGGCCTTGAAGACTGGGTATGATGTTGATAGATGGAGATAATGGGGAAGGAGGGGCGTGTTCCTTAGAAGGTGAGTAATAGCTCAGCCTGCCTGAAGCTTAGACAATGTGATGGAGGGTGGTGTGAGATAAAGCTGGAGAAATGGGCTGGGGCCAGATGACGGACGGTCTTGAGTGTTAGGCTAAGAAGTTGAGAGTTTTTATCTAGTAGCTGGTGATTGTTGAATCAGTGTACCTAGCAGTCTTTCATGAAGCAAATAATGGTCAGAATGAATAGAATAACTCTGGAAATTAATCTGTTCCTCCAGTTTTCTAAAGACCTAATGTTAACAATCATTTTTCCTTCCCTCTCTTTTTTGCTTATGTTTGGATATTAGGCTGTTGATGACGTGAAAAAAGGTTATATCAAAGCAGAGGAAAAATCATACCAGTTGCAGAAGCTGTGTGAACAGAGGAAGATGGTTATGGTAGGTTTGTGTTCCCCTTAAATCTGGGGTTGAACTTCCCTCATGGCAAAAAAACCCCCCTCACCCCAGCGCATTTGCAGGGGAGTAATGCAGTCCTGGTGACACAGCTCAAACAAGGGGGTTGGGAGCTGGGTTTCTGCCTTGACCCTGCTCCTCATCTGTTGTAAGATTTGGGGTAGTTCATTGACCCCCCCTCAGTGTGCTTGAGTTGTCCCTCTGCACAGTAGAGATATTCAGACTGCCAGGAAAAAGTAAGCTTTGTATAAGTGACGCTTCCTGTTCCAAAAATCTCTTCTTATGCATCGTAATAGGGTCCTTCCAGTCAGGTGGTATGGTTTTATGACACTTTCCTAAAACTTAATGCATAAGGGGATGGCCAAAAACCTCGAGAGGACTGCTCACATCCTTGCCAGGGTTTGCATTAAAATACGTGTTTGGGGGGCAGCTAGGTGGCGCAGTGAATAGAGCTCTGGCCTTGGAGTCGGAAGGACCTGAGTTCAAATCCAGCCTCAGACACTTAACACTTACTAGCTGTGTGACCTTGGGCAAGTCACTTAACCCCGATTGCCTCACCAAAAAGCAAAAAAAAAAAAAATACATGTTTGCTTTCCTGTCCCCTTCCAGTTCTCTGAGTTGGACTGAATTTCAGTTTCTGTTGAAGGTAGAATGCAGGAGGGGCAGCTGGGGGGCGCAGTGGATAGAGCACTGGCCCCAGAGTCAGGAGGACCTGAGTTCAAATTCGGCCTCAGACACATGCCACTCACTAGCTGTGTGACTCTGGGCAAGTCACTTAACCCCAATTGCCTCACCACCAGCACCACCAACAAAAAGGAAGGTGGAATGTGGGATAGTGCTCTGCTTCCTGACTTGCACTCAGAGACTGAAATCACATCTAGACGGTATCTGTGCATGCTGGGCTTTTCCATGACTCCGTGTTCTTTTGCAGAGCTGACAGACCAGGGATTTCCATGTCAGTCTGTGAGTTAGATGGGGGGAATGTGCTTAGTGGGCACCTTTTAATACCTGGTTTGACCCTCGGCAAGTTGTTTGGGGAATTTACATTCCTCCAAAGTGCACCTTGTCGTGCTCACCAGAAGCGTTCTGCTCTGTTAAGCCCAGAGTCCCTGCTTTAATAATTCCTCTAATTCTGTATTTGCCTACCTTGATGAATATTGAACACTCTTGAAACGACCCTTACTATACTTTTCACCTTGAGGAAAGTGCTTTGTAAGTCGTGTGAGTTGCTATTATTGTTTTGTTTGATAGGGGCACCTGTTTAAATAGTGTTTAAGGCAAAGAATGTCATTCTCAGTGCCTTAGGCTAACGCTCTCATAACCATGTGTTGTAAATGTACATCTATGACTCTTAACCTGGATATGGTTGTAAACAAAGTCCCACTTTTGTTGTGTGGGAACTTTGGGTTTGTCTCATTTCTAAACCTCTTATCCGTTGACCAAACCCACATCTCTTCCCTCTCTAACTTTAATGAAAAATCACATGCCATCAATTTCAGGTCATTCTCTCCCTATCCTCAAACATGTACCCCGTAAAAGAGAGATTCAGATCAATATGATTGGGATCACTGGCCTTAAACTGACCCCCTGAGACTTCCCCTTGCCTCCTCACCCAGCTCAGGGTGATCTTGGTTTTCATCTAGGTTATGGTCTAAAATGTCTTCCTAAGTCCTATTACTTCCTAAAGGGTTGTTGCTGGTGATAACTCACCTTTCATTGAGCACTTTGAGGTTGAACAGTCGTTTTCCTTACAATAGCCCTCTGAGGTAGGGCATACAAGGATTAATTAGCTTTGTCCTTTTGCAGATGAGGAGGTTATGGGCCCTTCTGTGGTCACACAACTGGGACGAATCCAAAGGGACTTTGGCCTCGGGTCTTTCCGGACTCTAGGGCTGTCCCTGTTTGTACTGAGCATTTCTCAGTGACAAAAGAAGGCAGGAAGAACCAGCTTTAAGGCTCCAAAAATGCTCTGAGAATTGTAGAAATCTTACCAAAGCATTTTTCTAGCTGAATCCGCTTTTGATTCAGCCCATGGAGAGCTTCCGATGAACATGCTGAGAGGCTGAATCTCTTTCTCCCTAGATTCAAGGCTCAGCTGTGTCTGTGGGTACCAGAGGAGGGTGGGGGGTGGGGAAGAGAGTGGAAGCCAGAGCCAATGCTGGGTGGGAGGGTGTGGGATCCTCCCGGGCCCTTTGCTCCCGGGGCTGCTTCTGCCCTCTAAGGCTGCCTTTATGATTAATTTTTGCTTTTTTTTTTTAACCTGCATGGAAATGTTAAGGGAGGGGAGGGAGCACATTAGGTGATTTGCCTAGGGCTCTCTTATTGTTTAGTGGAAACCCTGGTGGCATCTGTTGTCTCTGGTACCGTTTGTTGGCCTCAAAGTCCAGCAGGAATTTCCTCCTACCGTTCTAGAGTTGTTGTTTCCTTTTTTCCCCTCGAGCTGCCAGCTTCACAGGACATTCCACTCTAGTTGCCAGCCTAGTGAACTTAAAAGGGGTGTGTGTGTGTTGGGGGGGTGCTTTTATCTTTGGCTCTCTGTTAACATCCCCCCATATTCCCTGTCTCCTTGATGACGTGTGATTGAGAGTGTGAAGGCTCAAGGCTATTGGAATGTTTCCTGGAGGCCTCTTATGGAGTTCAGGACAGAATCCATAAGCCATTCTTCAGGATTTTCATACAGCGCTCCTTACCTTCCTCTGCAAACTCAAAGGGCATGGGAAACACCTGAGGTTAGGATCCATAGGCCCTCCTTAACTAGAGGAGACCTGCCCTGATTCATGAGTGGCACCACGTGTGAATCCCAAGAAGCCCAGGGTAGTAGGCAGTGCTGGAGTCAGGAGCTGTGTGACTGGGGTCAGATCTTTTTACCTCTGCACCTCAGTGAGGCTTAAGTGAGAGGGCTTTGTCCTGTGTGAACCTTAAAAAGTGCTGTCTGAATGTCAGTGATCGTTACTGTCTATTGCAATCCATTAAATTTTAATCCCAAGTATTTTTAGGAAATTCCTGTAGAGAAGACCTTTACCACCTACCTCCTTGGGATGAGACTGCTACCTTCCCTGAGGCAGAAGGAAAGGGGAGAGAGGCGGCCAAGCTCTCTTTCCTGGGTCCCCTTAATAAAGGGGTATCTAGATTCCTGTGGGTCTGGGCTCTGTGAAAGGAAGGCACAGGAATGAATGATGTGAGGGCTTCTGCTGTCCTCCCTCCTGCCCCTTCTGAGCAGTGAGAGAGGCGGTCGTTTCTCCCCTCCTTTAAGAGGTGGAGATGCAGAGGCAGGTCTCTGGGTGCTGGAGGGGTGGGGCATTCTTCCCCCCCCCCCCATAACCTTTTCTGTCTCTTGTGCTTTTCTTTCTTCCTAGCTTCTCTGTAGGAAGTTGACTTCCTAGTGATACCGCTTTCCTCCTTCCTTTCCCCAGTACCTCAACATGCTTAGGACCTGTGAGGGCTACAATGAGATTATCTTCCCCCACTGTTCCTGTGACTCTAGGCGGAAGGGACATGTCATCACAGCCATCAGCATCACGCACTTTAAGCTACATGCCTGCACGGAAGAAGGGCAGCTTGAGGTGAGAGCCATGCCAAAGGCCGGGGGAAATGAGGGGAGACATCACTAGCGAGACTTCCACGAGAGTGAAGACGTATGTTTGGTATGGACTTGATGCCAAAGCCATTGGCCATACGTTGAGCCCTTCTCCTTGGAAGAGAAGCGAAGCACAACCGTGTGGCTGGGCCTGGCGAGCTGGCAGTAGAGCTCTGTTGCTTCCCATCTTCGTTGTCCAGCTGCTGTTCTGTTCTTCCTTCCTGGCCCGCCCTGGCCTTGCACTTCTCCATCCCTTCTGCCCTTGCTGCTGACCCAGACCCCGTCCAGCTCCCATCCTCAGCCCTCCCTTGATGTTTTGCTCTCTGATGTTCAGAACCAGGTAATAGCCTTTGAGTGGGATGAGATGCAGCGATGGGACACTGACGAAGAGGGAATGGCTTTCTGTTTTGAATATGCGCGAGGAGAGAAGAAGCCTCGATGGGTTAAAATCTTCACACCCTATGTGAGTGGTCACATGGGTTGCATGTTTTGGAAAAGCTCAATGGACATAAAGCTGAGAGTCAGCCAGCTGAGGAGCACAGTGGGAATACTCTTGTCTTCTGCACCTGTCTGGGGCGCAGAACCCCAGGCTGGTCCTTCAGAGTCAAGCTCCCCTTGTCCCTCTGGCCCCGAAAAGGTGGTAGATGGAGCCATGTCCTCTTTTCAGTCAGCCACAAGGAGGAGCCAGAGAGCTGGGGATGAGCTGGGGAGGGCTTCCCATTGGCTGCTCTCCACCTGTGTGCCCCCTTTATCCTTGTCCTAAGGGAGTTGGGGGAAGGGTGGACCCTGGGAGGGGGCCTGGCAGTGAAGGGGTGGTGAGTGCGGCTGCTTCTCTTTCAGTTCAATTACATGCACGAGTGCTTCGAGAGGGTGTTCTGCGAACTCAAGTGGAGGAAAGAGGTAACTCAGAGCTCTGCTCATTGGTCTTTGCTTCTTTGAACAGAGGATGTTGGGCCAGTGGCCTGGCTCCCTGCAGTTGCCTCCTCCTTTCCTTCCCACTGCTCTTCCCGCCCCCCCCCCCATGAGTCTCCATTGCAGACAACACACAGCCCAGGAAAGTATTCCAAGAGACACTTTGGTATGTGCTGGGTGGGAATCGGGCTAAGCCAGCAAGCAGTGGCTGTTGAGAGCCTGTGCTGTCTTGTCTTTTTTTCTGATCTCTTCTCTCCTCCCTCTGCCCCCTACCTCCCAGTATGGCAGGCCTGAATCAGGACCCTGGGCCCACAAGAGCTGGCTCTGGGACGTGGCTCTGAGCAGGGCACTGATCGGGAACAGAGTCTTGGTCAAGATTTTCTGCCCTCGTGGGTGGGCAGGTGCTTTGCTGCCTCTCTCACGGTCCTTATCTGAGCCGGTGCTGGGCATCATCTCCTAGGAAGCTGCTTTTGTAGCTGGCCACTTACTCTTCAGAAAGAACGTAAAGGGTTTTAGGAAGGACAGCTCAGCCTATGGAATGAAAAGAGGCATTTTGATGTAACAAAAGAGGCCGTCTGGAGATGTCAGCCCTAGCCCTGGGTCTGGGCATTTATGTGGATGGCATGGGGAGGAGATATGCTCTGCTGCCCCCCCTCAAATGTTACCTGCACAGCTTCTGTGTCTCGGGTTTTCCACACTGGAAATGTGTGTGGGGCTCCCAAGGCTCCCTCATAACCAGGCTTTTTTTTTTTCTCTTTTTTCCTTTCAGAACATTTTCCAGATGGCCAGGTCACAGCAGAGGGATATGGCCACCTAGCCCCACCCCCTCATTCCCTCCCCTCTTCCCCCTTCATATGTTCTTTCTCCCCCCCTTCCACTCCCTATGTCAGAGTAACCATTAACACTTACAAAAGAGGAGAAAAAGGAAAAAAAAAGTCATTGTATTAAAAAAGCCCTAAACTGAATATTAGTAATCCCCTTTGTGAATTTCATGTCTGGAATTGAGCTGGTAGAAAACATAGGATGGTCAGCACCAGAAGCCAACCAAGTGGTCACCTGGAAAGCCAATGCGCCCCGCCCAGCCGCTAGAGGGGTCTTTGTCTTTTGCCCAGGCCTCCCACCAACAGACTCTCCTTGGACTCTATTTTTAAAACTGGAACTATGGACTCCATCCATTTGCACTGTTCAAACGTATATATGTATGTATGTAAAAAGAATTATATATATATACACAAATTAGCTGCACGTATATACATATATATTTCTTTTTAAATTTCATATTGACGGCAGTACCTTTTTTAGCTTACATTTTTACACACCTTTCACCAGGTTTCATTACTCTTATCTCTCTCTCGTTCTTTTTTTTCCTTTGAAACAAACTTTTAAAAAAAAAAAAAGAAAAAAATTACAGGGAAAATACCTCTCCTCATGAAGGACTTGAAAAGTTTACAACCTGCTTGGGTTTTTATTCTCCCTTTATTTGTGTTGGGTGCGGATTCTGGCTAGAGGTTGACATGGAGCCTCAAAGGCAAGAAGCGTGGTTCCTTTTGCTTTCCAGGAGGCTGGAGGGCAGAGATGCTGGGGAGAGGAAAAGATTCTTGTCTGGCAGGGGTAGTGTGCTTAACCAGAAGACTTGGTCAAGGCTGCCTCTTGGCTCTGAGAAAGATGCCCAGCTTCCATATCCTTCTCGTTCCTCACCTTTCCCCAGCCCTGTTCCACTTCACGCCTCTGCTTCTCTGAGGAGCTCTCCCAGGCTTCACCAGTGTCCTGGGGTTAAGCAGTACAGATGTGGGGTGGGCACTGGAGATTGTTCTGTGTGTGGTCCATTTCCTCCAGAAAACCCAGACGTGCCTTGTGGTGGTCATGTTCCTCTGTCCACCCCTCAGAATCACTTTCTCCAGAACTAGTGATAAGGAATGGTTCTAGACCTGACAGCTTTGGACATGAAACTTGGCTTTGTATGGAGGAAGAAAAGGGAAGTCATACCCTGTGTATATATAAGCACTTCACCCAACTAGAACACCGTCATGGGTTTTAAAATAGCTTCATAGGGCGGCAGTGTTAGGGGGAGGGATTTGTTCGTGGTTTTATGAATAATTGAGATCCTTGGCCCTTTGCTCTGCTAACTAACCCCAACCTTCACCATGGAGATCAGTTGAGATCCAAGGCAGGAGCTCTATCAGAAATGGTGGATGACTGGAATTGAGAGACACAGTGAAAAGGGGAACCTTTTCCACCCACAGAGCCTGTTGTTCTGACTTGTTAGACCTTTGAGACAAGCTAGCTGCTTTTAAAGGGGCTCTGTGTGGGCTACATTAAAAACACTAGGATAGGGTAGCATGGGGTGCTACTGTTAACACACTTCTCAGTCTCTCTCCTCCTCCTAAAAAAACAAACTCTGAAGTCATGAGGGTGGCTTGGTCAGCTTTATGGAAAGTAAGTCTAAATTGAGGCTCCTAGTCTCTCTTGAGCAGGGCTTGCCAAGGGTTTGAAATTTATTTTTTTGTGATCTGTATCTCAAAACCAGAAATATATTTGCAGAAAGTTGTGAGTCTACTTTTCTTCCTCTCTTTCCCACCCTGTCTTCCTGGCATCTGCCCACCTGGTGATTTGGGTCTGCATAGAACGCCTCTCCATCACTGCTAACTCAGGTGGACTGGGAATCAGACTTTGCAGAGCTCAAGAATGTGCTGAAAGTTTAAAGTTGCAGGAAGTGAATCCACATTTGAAGGCTTTTATACAAGATTGTCTTTTTCATTTTGGTTTTTAACCAACTTAGGACTGAGCCAAAAGCTTTGGAAAGAGAATATGCTGGCCTCCTCCTCCAAGCCACTAGGGGGTTTTTGGCCAGAGTTTTGTTCACATTTCAAGATGATTGAAACCTGCCCCTCTCTGTCGTGGGGAGGGACAGACCAACCAGAGAATCCTCGAATGGCAGAATTGCTGGCTGCAGAATAGTGAGAGAGACATAGTTAATGTCATTTGGATTTGTCTGCCCTCTTTGCATGGTAATATAAAGACAACATTGGGGAGGAAGTGTGAGGTATCCATGCCTTCCAGATAATGTACTCTTGATTTTCTTTTCAGTTTCCCCTCTGTATGAGTTCCCCCCATCTCTACAGTATGCTGCAGCTGCCATAGTCCCTTCCTGACACTGTATGTTTATCCCTTTATGCTTGGGCATTCAGGGAATGGAGCCCTAGGGAAAGATGCCAGGAAGGCTGGATGTGATGGTCTGTGGGCAGTCCCCTCTTGAAGCTGCGTCATGAACAAAGCATCCCATTTGCAGTGGAGAGGAAGAGACCTTGTCTGCTGTGCTGACCTTTCCCCCTCTCACTGTACCTCAGGTTTCTGGTGGCAAAGGTCAGCGTGGCCCCAGGATCCTGTAGGTTAGGAAAATGAGCCCATCTCTCCACGAGCCCGTGTTAGGCCTGACATCCTCCCTCTCATTTGTAGTTCCCTCTGCTTTCCGTCTTGAGGGTGGCACAGCCTATATGTACCCCAACTAGAGCCAGCAGGGTCTTCCCGGTCCCCTCCCACTTCCTCCCACTCTGTTTGGCTCCCGAGTAGTTTTTGTTCTCTGAGACAAGTGCTGAGAGCTGTGGGGAAACAGAGGAAAAGAGCAGACCTCAGCACACTCCTGCACTTTAGGGAGGTGCCCTTTGGCCAGGCCTCCCGTCTCCCAAGGCCCATGATCTTTAGCTAGTCTCTGACTTTATTCTTTGCCTAAGCATCGGATGGTTTTTAATGGTCTCATGCTTTTCCTATCCTCACTCCTAAATCCCATAGGGAATTGGCTCAGCTACGGTACAGATCTAGGGGTGCTCGTGTTAGCTTCTTGGCCTGAGCTCTCATGGAGAAATTAGAATCAAAGGTCCAAAGCCCCAACCCTGGCCTACTTAAGTAACTTCTGTTGACTGCTCCAGGTGAGCCACTTACAGGCTTACCTTTTAGGTCCGATTCAGTATCTGGAACAGCAGGCTGAGGCCCTCAGAAGGGCTTTCTTTTTCTGTCCCATTCCCTGACTCCATCAGCCTAGGGGCCTGGCTCTTGGGCAGCATTTTTCCCCAAGGGTTCCCAGTCCTGGGTGACTTGTAGACCTGCTGTGGCTGCTCTTCTGTTCAGGAGATTGTCACACCCTAAGGCTGTGGGCTAGTTTGATTGTTAGCACGTGAGGGCCCTATGGTTGAATCTCATTATGCCCTCCTAGTATTCCTTTCCATGTTTAGTGGCACTTTATCTTGGGGATGAGGAAGATGTGGTGTGCATATAGGAAGAGGACATTTTTGACCTTAGTGGTGGGTGTTGGGGATATACTGAGCTCCCCTTTCCCTCCAGTCTTCCTGTACCACTTCCTCTGTCCCTCCACACCATCCTCTCCCGGATCCAGGCATGTCTTCAGGCCTCATTCATCCCAGGACAGCATTGGCTTGCTCTCCACAGTAATAATTTGGAATGCATGGACAGTTAGAACTATGGAAAGGAACCCTAAAAGGAGAGAGGGAGAATGTGGGGTGGGAAGTTTGGGGCCAACTGCTGACATGGAAACCAATGTTGTATCATGTTCCCCTTTTCCAGCTTAGGATCTGGTTTCAGCTCTCCCCAGGCCATGCACTCTTTTAATTTATTTGAGAGAAACTCTAATTGTATTTTCACTGCAGTATCTTGTATTTTTTATTTGTGATTTAAGAAATGTGAAGAGAAAACACACAATGGCTAACAGTGTTTCTTTCATTCCTTGTTCTAGAGCTAACCACTCTAAAATTGTTTGGTAATGTCACTTAGTGTAATTAATTGTAACATATTCTTTTAAATAAATTGATTTATTGATGAAAGTGCTCAGCCTTCTGCTGCTTCTTGGAGTTGGGATATGGGATAAAGAAGAACCTCAGTGAGGCAGCTAGGTGGCACAGTGGATAGAGCACCGGTCCTGGAAGTCAGGAGGACCCGAGTTCAAGTGTGGCTTAGACCAAACACTTGACAGTACTAGTTGTGTGACCCTGGGCAAATCACTTAACCCCAATTGCCTTAAAAAAACAAACCCTCAGAGCTCAAGGAATGGGCTGAGACCCTTTGTGACTCTCAGGTGCCTCTGATCAGGACCAACAGGGCAGCATTTTGAATGCTGTGGGCCATCTAAAATCCCTGCCTCATCTCCATTGGAATTCCCTTTGGAGAATTCGTTTTCCCCACTGGAATTTTCTAGAGCTAGTAGGAGAACTTATCTGTTCCAGGTTCCTGCCTATAGGCAGATCTATGTGGAAATCATGCCAGAAATTTAGTTTGAGATATCCAAAGATGGAAACATAAGAGAAGCAAGAGGGGAGGAGATTTAAGTGCGGAAGAAGGGTTTAGGGTTTGCTTCAGTCTCACACAATTTGGACCTAGGAGTGGCCCACAGTGAAGCAGTGGCGACCCCCCTCTCGTCATTGCCTAGGCATGCTTTCACACATACCCCCACTACCCCTTTCCATTTTCCAGTCAGCATTAGGAGTGGAGAGATTGTACGGGTGTAGTATTCCCTTTGGGATCTAACTTGAAAGGGGGTATGGCTTCTACTGTCTAGTGTTTTTAGCTATGTCATACTTTTCAAAGGACATTTGTTACTTAATATTCATGTCTTTTTTTTCTCTGCGGCTCTCTGGTCTTGTGGCCTAGTTACCAACCCGTTGGGGGCCCTGAAGCCTTTTCTCTAAGGGTGCCTTTTCATGCCAGGGGCCCCAGAATTGAGGCTGGACCTACCCAAAGCGACTAGACCTCAGTGACAGCTCAAGTTCATCCCCAGCCCAAAGGGCTTACGAGTAAAACAGCCATCCAGGGGCCTCCCCCTCACCACCACACCCTGTTTGTTTTTGCCGCTTAATTTAATGGGGAAAGGGATATTAGTTTCATGTTTTCTTCATGTTTGTGGAGGAGTAATCTTCTATATAGAAGAGAAATTCAGCATCATTTGTTTGAAATCTGATGAGTATTGTCATTCTGGGGAAGTGGGGCAGGGAGTGTTAATTTCAAAGATGGCCTCAACCACAAGAGGACCAAAGTGGACAGTGGCACATGGGAGTATCAAGGTTATAATTCCAGAGCTACAGTTGGATTCAAAATAGTCTCTGATAAGACAATTGGAATTGTTAAGGCCAGGAGAAGTCCCTCGGTCCAAAGTGCAAGTGATGCGAGTCCTAGTGGTCTAGGGAAAAGAATCTTGGGGCAGCTAGGTAGCATAGAGCGCCAGCCCTGGAATGAGAAAGACCTGAGTTCAAATCCAGCCTCAGACACTTACTAGCTGTGTGATCCTGGGCAAGTCACTTAACCCCAGTTACCTCCAAAAAAAAGAGGAAAAAATCTCAAGATCATTTTAGAGCTGGATGGATCCGAGTAGCCCTTGTACTCCTGCCGTCCTCCAAAAGACATACATATAACTCAGCCTCCATCATCTACCTGGAAATGTCCAGCGAGGGAGGAAGCCCCTGTGTCCTGAGGTCTCCCATTCAGTTTTTCAGCAGCTCTAAGTGTTAGGAGGTGATTCCTAAATTTGTCTCTGCAACATCCAATTTGCTCCTATTTATTCCCTCCAGTCCCGGACAATAACAATCCCTCTTCCTCACAATAGCCCTTCAAATACTTGAAGACAGCCATCCTGTCCTCTGAGCCTTTTCTTCACCTGGTTAAAATATCCTCGGTTCTTTATCATACATGGATCATACCAAGCTCTGCTACCAGAAGCCTGAATCAGGATGCAAAGGGAGGTTCTCTCTCCCTTACAGCCTTTCGATGCCTTTTCCTAAACTGTGGCCCCCAGGACTGAAGAGAAGACATGGGATGTGGTCCAATGAGGGCATGGGAAGGCTGTCAGGACTACTGGCTTATTCCTGGAAGCTCTGTCTCTCATTGTGACTTAGTTGTTGACTCATAGTTACCTTGTAGGCTGTTACAGTCAAGATTTTTGGTCTAATTATGTCTTCTCTGTTGTGGACTCCTAAAATCATTTTTTTGTACCCAAAAGTAAGAGTTTACATTTATTCCTATTATATTTCATCTTACTGGATTCAGCTGAGTGCCCAAACCTGTCGAGATTTTTTGGATTGTAATTCATCCTGTGTGTTAGCTATCCCTCCCAGCTTTGTACATTTGATCAATATGTCTTTTTTGACTGATAAAAATGTTATTCAGGAGAGAGCCATGCACAGATGGGGACCTCATTCCAGATTGACATCAACTCATTAATAACCCATTCAACCAATTCCAAATCATCTAATTGTGGCTAGTCCACATTTCTCCTTTTGCATGAGAAAAGCGTGAAATACTTTATCACACACTTGGCTGAAATCTAGGAAAACGATATCTGCAGCATTTTCCTGATACACCAGGTTTATAACCCTGTCCAAAAATGGAAATAAGGTTCATCTAGCATGCCCTGTCATCCCACCCCCCTTTTTTTGAGACAGTAGGAGTTAGGTGACTTGCCCAAGGTCACACAGCTAGCATCTGAGGCCAAGATTTGAACTTGGGTCCTCCTGCCTTCAGGGCAAGTGCTCTATACCACCTAGCTGCCCCTAGCATGACGTATTCTTGATGAAGCCATGCTTGCTCTGTGATCATTGCTTCCTTTTCTAGATTTTTACTAGTAATCTGGTTAATAATCTGTCCTAGAATCTTGCCAGTAATCAAAATCAAGCTCACTGGCCTATAAGGTACAGACTCTGTTCTCTTTTTTTTTTTTAATTGGGAAACATTTTCCTTTTTCCAGACCTGCAGTATTTCTCCCATTCTCTGACGTCTTTTCAAATATCAGATAACAAAACCCAGCAATCCTTCAGCTAGCCATTTAAGGATGTAGTTCATGTAGGCGCATTGATTTGAACTTATCAAGGGTGGCTAAGTGCTCTCTTACCAT
Organism: Phascolarctos cinereus; assembly: GCF_003287225.1. Lineage (NCBI taxonomy): Eukaryota > Metazoa > Chordata > Mammalia > Diprotodontia > Phascolarctidae > Phascolarctos > Phascolarctos cinereus. The sequence continues at coordinate 42,971,959 of NW_027555958.1, read as the reverse complement.
CTTTTTGTTTTGATTATCACCTCACCATTAGGTCCTTAGGAAAACTTACACATGATCATATAAAAAAATCTAAAGCCACATAATTTATCAATAGATGCAAAAAAAGCCTTTGACAAAGCACAACACTCATTGTGCTAAAAATATACGAAGCACAGGACTAGAAGAACTGTTCTTAAAACGATAAAAATGTCCATCTAGAATAAAAAACTAGTATTACATTCCACGGGAAACACTAGAAGCTTTCCTAATAAATTCAGAGTAATGCAAGAATATACTTCCTTTCTCCGAGATTATTTGACAGTGTTCTAGAAATGCTGATAAAACAGAGAGATCAAAAGCATAGAAATAAAGAGACAAAACCATTCCTGTTTGCTGGTAATGTGATGGTTCGCTTAGAAAATCAGCAAAGAAACTAAGGAAATCGCTTCAGTAAAGAAGCAGTGTACAAAATTAACTCACAAAAGCAACAGAATACGCATCAGAAGGAAATAAGAGAATGTGTATCAATAACATGATCAGGAGAAAACAATAAGTCTCAAACAAATAACTACAAAATGACACATTCCAGATACATTTACAAAGAGCAATTTAAATAATTGGAGACATACTCAGAGCTCATGGCTAGGCTGCACCAACGTAGTAAAAATGATTATACGACTTGATTTATCAATTTACAGATCTACCCAGGATCCATCCATACCTCCCCACCCTGGGTAACTCTTATTCGTGCCTTTTCACTAATTTGCTACAGGGGATTTACCCAACATCCTGCTGGCTTTCCTCAGTTTTTCCAAATCTTATAAAGACACCAGCGCAGCACATTGGCTATGCGCTGGGGCTTCCTTGTTCTTACCTTGTGACCAGCCCACCCCCATTTCCTTATTTGTTATTTGCTTCAGCCTTCCTAGCATGTGCCTCTCCAGTGCTCTCTGACACGGCCACACAACAGCATAGATGGATTATTGGTATTAAAAACATGGGCTTTTGTTTCTGTGAGAAGTTTGAGGTCATTAAAAGTTTTGCAATTTCTTAAAATAATCTGCCTGACTCTTTCCTTCTGTTTAATGGTCCATTTGTAGTGCTGGTCATACATGTGTGTGTATGTATGTGTATATGTATTAGTATATATATATACACACACATATATGTATGTATGTGTGTATGTATAGTTGTTTCTGTTTAGTTGTTTTCAGTCATGTCCGATTCTCCATGACCCCCATTTGGGGTTTTCTTGGCAAAGATACTGGAGTAGTTTGCCATTTCCTTCTCCAGCTTATGTGACAGATGAGGAAACTGAGGCAAACAGGGTGAAGTGACTTGCCCAGGGTCACAATGCCAGTAAATGTCTGAGGCCAGATTTGAACTCGGAAAGATGTCTTCCTGACTCCAGGCTCAGTACCCTATCTCCTGTGATACCTAGCTCCCTCTCTCCCTCTCTCTCTGTATATACATACATACATACATACATACATACATACATACATACATACATACATACATACACATACGTATACACAAATATGCACACATACATAAATATACACAGAACTAGATGAACAGGGGATAGAGCTCATTCACCAATATATCTGTTCAGGTGCTGATAAGCAGGCTCTGTAGATTGTCCTTCTACTTGCACATCGTAGTCTGCACAAGTAATTTTTCATCCAGTTGGTTTTCCTGTTTGGATGGTTAGTCCAAACTCTTGTGGATTGTTATGAGTTTCATCTAGGAAGTACTGTGATATTTTGAAATGACGCACCAGCACAGTATCATCCACAAACAGGAGTCTCTGGAGGCCCTTACTAGATTCTGTAGAGAAGTCCTCTTCACTGTGGACTCTGCCCTGATTCTCCTCAGTAATAATGATGAACTGCCTGGCTTCTTCACCCATAAATTGGAGATAACACTTGTATCATCCACTTAGGGTGGTCAGCAAAGCATTTTGCAAAACTTAAAAAGGCTACATATAAAGGTGATTAGTATCTCAAATTACACAAATATCTGATTATCTCAATTTATATAGCCATTCAAGTTTGGCAAAGTACTCTCCACTCCACAGTCAAGGAGGTAGGTAGTGCAATTATTATTAAGAAATTTAGGTTAGTGGGGCAGCTAGGTGGCGCAGTGGATAGAGCACCGGCCCTGAAGTCAGGAGAACCTGAGTTCAAATACGGCCTCAGACCAAATACTTGACACTTACTAGCTGTGTGACCCTGGGCAAGTCACTTAACCCCAGTTGCCTAAAAACAAAACAAAATAACAAAAAAAAACCACCAAGAAATTTAGGTTAGTAACAGCAATATTGTTCTAAGAAAAACTTTGAGCAACTAAATCATTGAATATTATAAATACTCAAATCAACTACTAAGGACCTATGAAGAAAGATGCTAAAAGTGTATAGCAGAGAATTTTAAAAAAAGCTTAGAAAGAAGCACAGAAAAGCAGGGCAGCTCTGAAAACAATGTGTAGTATTTATTAGTTTTTTTTTTTAAGTAAACTGAGGGGCAGCTAGGTGGCGTAGTGGATAGAGTATGGCCCTGGAGTCAGGAGGACCTGAGTTCAAATGCGGCTCAGACACTTGGCACTTACTAGCTGTGTGACTCTGGGCAAGTCACTTAACCCCAATTGCCTCATATAAAAAAGAAAAAAAAAGTAAACTGAAATGGAAATTGATGGTTTGATATTGAATCCTCTTATGTTGTGCTGTGTACATGGAAATGTTTTTTTTGTCTTTTTGTATTTAAGTTCAAAATGAATAAGTTTTTTTTTTTTTAAAGAATTTAGGTTAGCAAGGGACAGCTAGGTGGCACAGTGGACAGAGCACTGGCCCTGGAGTCAGGAAGACCTGAATTCAAATCCAGCCTCAGATAGCTGTGTGACTCTGGGCAAGTCACTTAACTCCAAACGCCTCACCAAAAAAAAAAAAATTTAGGTTAGCATGATGAAAAATGTTGTCCGCACTCAGAGAACTGATCAACTCTGAGTACAAATTAAAGCATACATTTTCACTTTATGTTTTTTTTTTTACAACATGGCTAATATGGAAATGCTTTGTATAACTTCACATATATAATTGATATCATGTTGCTTGTCTTCTTGATGGGTGGCGGGAGGGAGAGGCAATTTAGAACTCAAAATTTTTTTTAAAAGAATATTTTTAAAAATTTTTAAAAAAGAATTTAGGTTAGGTAAGGAGGCAGCTCAGTGTTGGGCCTGGAGTCAGGAAGACCTGAGTTCAAATCCAGCGTCAGACTCTTACTAGCAGTGTGACTCCAGTCAAGTCACTTAACTCTGCTGGCCTCAGTTTCCTCATCTGTCAAATGAATTGGAGAAGGAAATGGCAAACCACTCCAGTGTCTTTGCCAAGGAAACCTCATGGACGGTATTGGTGTGCCGTGGTCCACAGGAGTTGGGAAAGACTGAACCATTGGTCACACTGCTGGTTAAGTCTTTCAGGGAGGACCAAAGAAGGATTCCTAAGGGGGTTGGGTTTTATGACCTTTAAAGCCCCTTCCACCTCCAAATCTGTGATTCTAAACCCTGTTCTCTTTTACTTATGTGAATGATTATCCATTTGGTAAACTCAGTTCCTATCCTTCTATATACTATCATTGATATTAACTACTGTGTTGAGGGCATTCATTTTGAGCTCTAATTGGGGGAAGGCAGCACACTATTTTTTCTTGGTGTACCGGCCCCCTTCCCATTTCTTGAAATCTTTTATTCCTGTGCCGGCTGCAATGGGTGTCAGTGACACGGTGACGGCTGAAGACAGATTTTTAAAAGTAACGCAGTGGTCGCTAGGTGGCGCCATAACGCACAGAGCGCTGGATCTGGAATCCTGGAAGACCCATATCGCTGTCTAACCTCAGATACCATGCTCTTAAATCTTTCTGCCTCAGTTTCCTAATAAGGTCGTTGTGAGGATAAAGTGAGATATCCATAAAATGCTGTGCATACCTTAAAGTGCTACATAAATGCTAGTTATGATTTTTAATAGATGGATATTTATAAAGAAAAATAAAGTTTATTTTACATTGTTTAAAATTTAAAATGTTTAATACAAATCTAAAAATTAAAATAATAAATGGATATTTATGAACAAAAATTATTTGATCCCTTCCTATTCAAGCTTCCCTTGTCTAGCCAGGCTCTAGGACCTCCAGAGTTAGAGGAACCATACATCCTAGGACCATAGGTCCAGAACCGGAAGGCCCCAAAGGAGCACCCCCTCTCTAGACACCCCCATTCTTCCCCCCGACACTGCCACCCTTTATCACCTCCTGTCTGGACTATTGCAATAGCTTGAGGGGTGGATCTGCTGGCCCCCAGTCTCTGCTCGCAGACATTCTCCATCTAGCTGCTAAAGTGATTATCTTTTTTTTGTTTGTTTTTTTTTGGCTAGGCAATGGGGTTAAAAGTGACTTGCCCAGGGTCACACAGCTAGTAAGTGTCAAGTGTCTGAGGCTGGATTTGAACTCAGGTCCTGCTGACTCCAGGACCAGTGCTCTATCCACTGTGCCACCTAGCTGCCCCTAAAGTGATTTTCCTAAGTACATTTCTGACCATGTTACCTCCTCAGTAATCTCCAGTGGTTCCCTAACACCTCCAGGATCAAATGCACAGCCCTCTCTCTTTGGTGTTCAGAGTCCCCTTGTCACCCAGCTCAACCCCCTCATTTTCCTTCTTGCAGCTCACTCCCCTCCCCCTCTGCCTTCCATCCAGAGACACTGGCCTTCTGGCTGCTCCATAGACCAACTCCAGGCCTATTCTCTGGCTCTCCCCCACGCCTAGAACGTTCCCCCTCCTCTGCTCGGCGTTCTGGCTTCTCCAGTTTTCTACACGACTTTAGCTGAAATCCCACCTTCCGCAGACACCCTGTCCCAGTCCTTCTTAATTCGAGTGCCTTTCCTCTGCTGGTTATTTCCAATTTATCCTGTATGTAGCTTGTTTGTACAAATTTGTTTGCATGTTGTCTCTACTATTAGACTGTGGGCTCCTAGTGAGAAGGGCCTGCCTTTGATCTTTCCTTGAGTCCCCAGTGCTTAGTATACTGTCCGGCACACAGTAGGTGCTCAGTACTTTATTTGTGGACGGACTGACCTCCAAGGCCAGGTTCTTTCCTCAACAAATGGCCCTATCCCTCTACCACACCACAGCCCACCCAGAGGAAAAAGGATTGTGCCGTGGCCTCCTTTGTCGCCTACCAGAGAAGCCTGACACGCTGTAAGTGTTGTGTTCCAAGAGCAATGACGGTGATAATTTGATGCAGCTGCTTGGCGTCTTCAGAGAGCTTCCCACACTTCATCTCATTGGATGCCCACGAGTGCGAGGCAGGGACTTAGAGGGATTATCCCATTGGGCACAAATTTGTTGAATGAATGATCCATCTCTCCAGCCCATTCTCTCCTTGGGTAAGTTCTCCCTTTGGCCATCAGTGCAGAGAAAAGAGCAATGTGTGATGGGATGAGAAATCTCACTTTATGCGGTTGTGGGGACTGAGCGTTGGAAAGGGGTGTCTGCTTCTCATCAGAGCAGTAAGAGAGCAGGGCCTGGTTTAAGCCGCTCTGTGTAATCAATCAGAAGGGGCAAGATGCAGTCTCCCTTCTTCCCTGCCCCCTTCCATCCTGAATGAAGAACTTTTCAGTCACTGATTCAGCCCAAGAATTGCCTGTTGTCTCGAATGCCAACATGCCCAGCTTTCCATTGCTAGCTTGGGGCAGGCAGGGAGGGGTGAGGGGGGGTGCTTTGGGACCTCAATGAGGCTGTAGAGCCAGTTACTCTATTTAATCAAGAATGACCCCACAAATGGGGCAGCTAGGTGGCGCAGTGGATAGAGCACAGGCCCTGAAGTTGGGAGTACCTGAGTTCAAATCTGACCTCAGATCAGACACTTGACACTTACTAGCTGTGTGACCCTGGGCAAGTCACTTAACCCCAATTGCCTAAAAAAATTTTTTTAAAAAATGACCCAACAAAATTTCCAAAGCCTTGTTGTGTTGTTGAGTGGTTTTTCGGTCATGTCTGACTCTTCGTGGCCCCATTTGGGTTTTTGTTTTTGTCTGTTTGTTTTTTGGCAAAGATACTGGAGTGGTCTGCCATTTCGTTCTCCAGCTCATTTGACAGATGAGGAAACTGAGGCCAACAGGGTTAATGACTTGCCCAAGGTCACACTAGTAAGTATCTGAGGCTGGACTTAACCACAGGTCTTCCTGAGTCCAAGTCCAGCACTATGGTACCACCTAGCTGCCTTCAGAGCCTTAGGGCTCACTGAACAATCCCAGTTTCCTGTGGCTTCAGGCTTCTCAGGGGACTTTTTTTTTTTTGGCAATTGGGGTTAAGTGACTTGTCCAGAGTCACACAGCCAGTTAAGTGTTATGTGTCTGAGGCCAGATTTGAACTCAGGTCCTCCTGACTCCAGTGCTCTAACAACTGTGCCACCTAGCTGCCTTGGGGCTTTCGCTACTGTTTGAACCTTCCCTGATCAGGGAACTTCACATTTACCCAAACTTCTACACCTTCATGGCCCCTGAACCAGCATGACCCCTTGGGTTCTGAATCTGCTTCACTCAGTGCCTAATTTGGTACAGTGGATAGAACACAGGACCTGGAGCCAGAAAGACCCATGTTCAAGTCTGAGCTTAGACACCTAATATCTGTGTGATCCTGGGCAGGTCACTTAACCGCCTTCGGCTTCAGTCTCCTCCTCTGTAAAATGAGGATAATAGTAGCCCCTCCTTCTCAGAGCTGTTGTGAGGATCAAATAAGTTAATAATTGTCAAGTGCTTAGCACAGTGCCTGGCACATACTAGGTGCTATATAAATGTCAGTTACTATTACTGATTGCTTTTATGATAATAGCTGGTTTCCTCATTCTGGCATCAATAAATTTTCTCTTTCCCCTGTAATTCTTGTCATAAAAAGATCACAGATTTAGAGCCAGAAGAGACTGCAGAAACTAAATCCAGTCCCTTTATTTTACAATTGAGAAAACTGAGGCCCACAGATGTTAGGTGCCTTGCCTCCAGTCGCTCATAGGTAGCAACTGTCCAAGATGGATTGGAACATGTCTTTCTAACTCCAAGACAAGCATTCTGCCCACTAAGACATCATGCTGCCTGCTTCCTAGGGTCTATTTATAAGGGAAAGGAGAATATATACATTCAGAGAGGATTCAAAAATATTTAACACGTCTAATTCTCTGTAATAGCAAAGAACTGGAAACTAAAGAGGGGGAGCCCATTGATTGGGGAATGACTGAACAAATTAGGTTGCGTGAATCTAATGGAACACTGTGATGCTGACAGCAGGGGATGGTTTCACAGAAGACTTGAATGAACTGATGCAGAGTGAAGTGAATAGGAACCAAGAGGACAATTTATATAAGGACAGTAAAGGCAGACAGCTTGGAAGCACTGAACTCTGATTAACGTAGTAACCAAACATAAGGCCTAAGGACAGATGAGGAAGCATTCTACCCACCTCCTGACACAGAGGTGATGGAGTCCACGTGTCGATTCTGACACAAACATTTTGGGACGTAGCCAATGGGGGGACTTATTTTGATTGAACACACATATTTGTTGCAGCGGTTTTTCTTCTTTTCTTTTTTTACCCCCGTGGGTGAGGGGAGGTGTGAAGAACAGAAAATAAATACTTATTAATCTAAAAAAAGTGAAAAACAATCCAAAGTTTCTATTATGTAGGGTGAGGTAATAAGAACTCCATGCAGGAGAGAATTACCCAGCCCATAGTAAATGACTAAGCTATTTTGTTTAGATCATTTCCTAGCCTCATTTGGCCCATGATCCTCTCCAGACACAAAGAAAATGCTTTCCTCATGGCCTCCAGATAGAGATGTAGCTTCTTGCCCCGTGGCTTTAGGATTCACCTACAGGGCTCTCTACAAGAACTGCCCCTTCATATCCAACCTCCAAGCCTCATTCTCAGCTAATGACAAAGCTGCCTTCTTGTGGGGAGGCTTTTCGGGCTCCACCCATATTCTTGCATAATCGTCTGCCGGCTTTACCAACCCTTTCCCTACCCCGACACCACCCCACCTCATATCACCACCATGGAAGATGCCAGGAAATGCAAATAGGTGCTATCCCCATCACCTGAGAACATCAGAGGGTCTCTGATCTCAAATATTACTGGACTTTTTCACTCTAAAGAACTTTGAGATTGTTTAGTCCAGATGAAAAAAACTGAAGCCCAGAGAAATAAGTAAATTAGTCAGGATGACCCAAGTGATTCACATACAGGATTCACATAAGAGTGTAGCCCAATTTTCCCCATTCCAAATTGGGTGCATTCTTCGGGACGCCATTGCTGAATACAACCAGCTCTGCTGGTCATTCACACAGTATACTTTCCTCCCTCTAACCTTCCCCATCCTAGGATTTAATTTAAGGTTCTGGCTGAATACCAACATGACCCATCTTTTCTTAGGATATATCTGTATTTCCAAGAAGCGATGTTCATATGTGGAATCTCTCTGCACACACTTCTGAGGCTGCTGCCTCGCTGAATCTTCCATTCTCACAGATGCTTCAGGACCCCTAATACCAACTGATGCTAGCAGCTGATGAAGCCTGCAGCTATGCCTAATCATACCTTGCTGTTTCTTATTCCTACTTCTTAGGTCAATACAAATGTGATTAAGGCCTTGCTCAGCTCTTGGCCATCCCCTCTCTCTTTCCTGCCCTAGGCACGTGGTCAGTACCCACATAGTTCACACCCCACATGACCATCCATCACTACACCCACCCACGTACTTACCCACAAGTATCGAGTCTCACACACCACACAAATTCAGCAGATATCTCACACACCTACACACAAACACACACACACTCACACAGTTCATACCCAGACTCCAGGGTAGGTCTCTGAATTTGCCCCTCATCTGGCTCCTATCCCTCCCATCCTGTTCTGATCCTTCTCCCCTCAAAAAGAAAAGACCCCTTTCCTTTCATTTTGGAGTGTATCTAGAGTAGGGGAGATGGAGATGGTCCCCTCTGGGGCCTAGAGAGTGACTTTCCCTTTGGACCCTGCTACATACCCCAAGCCAAGGCCCCAGGACAGAGTGGAGGGGAAAGAGGCCAGAGGCTTAACTAGGCAAAGCCAGGAGGGCAGCTACTTTGGGGCTGGGCCTGTGCGGTGGGGGGGTGGGAGGAGGACAGAGATGCCAGGTTTGGAGGCTTTCCTACCTGGAAGCCAACTGCTCCTATTCTGATGTCACAGGTTACCTCTGGAGCTCAGCCCTCCTGACTCCCACCCTGCGTCTGGCCCCAAATGCTAATGTCACAATACAAAGAAAACAGAACTGCTCTCCTCTGTTCAGAGGACTCAACAGCATCTCCAGCATCATCCTGAGAATAAAACAGGGATAATTCATCCCTCTGACTGCAGGAAATGGAAGTCCAGAAAGGCCAAGGCCCCTCAGGGTCCATTAGGGTAGAGATGAAATAGCTAATATTTCTGTAGCACTTTAAGGTTTGCAAAATGTTTTTGTATAGTATCTCATCTGGTCCTCATAACAACCTTGTGGGGTAGCTCTTATTACCCCCACTTCATAGACAGGAAAATGGGGCTGACAGGTTAAGTAACTTGCCTAAGGTCACACAGCCAATAAGTGTCTGAGGAGGGGTTTGAAGTCATGGCTTCATGACTCCAAACCCCCAAGTGGACTGGAGTCTGTTCACTCTGCCACACTCTTCCCTTCTCCGCAGCTCGGCAGAGAGCTCCACCTTGAACCCTGACGAGAGGTGAATAGGCAAAAGAGGGAATATGAGTGGGAGGAGAGGCTGGAGAAGTCTCGAAGGACTGAGAACTCTCCAGAAGTGGGGGAGCCCCCGATACTCCTCAATCTCCTCTCTCCCATCCCTCGTCTCCCCCACTGCTGACCTGCCAAGCACTACTCTTTTTGGACACTTTTAAAGTTTTTTTCTTTATTTAGACAGAAAAAATCAACTTATTAAAAGTAAAACGCAATAAATAAATAAGTTAAGCATTGAGAACTGTTTGAAATTTAGACTCCCCAGGCTCCCCTTCCCATCCCCTCCCCAATCCACCCGCACCCCTTCCCCTAAAACCTTTTCCTAAAGAAAATGACCAGGTAATAAACCCCTCCAGCCCTCCCCCTTTTCCCCACCCGCACCCCTTCCCACCCCTGACCTTCAAACCAAAGAGAAAAAATTAAGAAAGAAAAAAATCCATGGGGAACATTGTCTAAACTCCCAGAAAGAAAGATGGCAGCGTCCGGGCCTGGCTGGCTACCGCACCAATGTGATATTTACAGGAAAGGGATCACCAGAGACTGTAAACATTATTTGGGGGAGGGGAGGTCTTTTCTCTTGGGGAAGGGTCTCTGTGGCTGAGCAGGAGATGGGCAGCCCCAGAAGGGGACTTGGGGAGGCAGTGAGCTTTAGGGCCTGATGGCCCAAGTACAGGAATGTCCTAGCTCTAGTAGGGGCAGAGGAGTGAGGGGGGAGAGCTGCTGGGAGACACCCATTGTGGAGGAGAGGCTAGGAATGGGGGGATCGGAGTCCCTTGTCCCCCTCCTGGAGGTCTGCACAGTTCAAGAGATAGAAGAAGTATCCCCCTAATGGGGAGAGGTGGGGAGGAGAAGGCTGGGCATTGGAGGCGCCAGGGCACAAGTACCACCCCTTGGTAGGAGAAAGAGAGGCCCTGGAATTCTGGGAGCTGTGCCCCCTTGTTCCCATTCTGCAGCCTTTGTGAGGTCCAGCAGGTATCGGGGAGGAGGTGGGGGCCCAAGTGATCTACAGGGCCTCAGTCATGTCATCCCCCTTGAGACTGTGGCGGCCATCGGGGGAGAAGAAAGTTGGTTTGTGAGGAGGGGTGAGGCTAAGTGGAGGTGTCTGTCCTGCTTCCCCAGGCCCCATGAAGCAGTGTCCCCAGGGGGCCCAGCCAAGGGCCAGAGCAGATGTGCAGAGAGGGCTTGGGGGTGGTCAATGGGGGAGGAGGGGATTGGGGGAACGTCCCCTTCCTCTGGCATCTCCAGACCTGTGAATGAAGGAAACATCTGTGAGGGGGAAGAAGACTGGTGAAGGGATGAAAGGGGAGTGGGGTGAGGAGAGTGGAGAGGCATATGGGAGTGGATGAAGGAAGGTCAACATTTGTGGTACCCAAGGGAGGAAGGGAACTCTCAGTCCAAAGGGGTCTAGACTCAAGGGGAAGGTTTAGGGTGCCGGGCAGGGAAGGAGCCAAATGAAGGAAAAGAAGCTACAAGAAACCACAAGAGGTTAGTGAGAACACATTCAAACAGCAAATGAGGAAGACTGAGAGTCCGGGGCAGAGAGAGAGGGAGAGAGGGAGAGAGAAAGAGGGAGGGAGAGAGAGAGGGAGAGAGGGAGGGAGGGGGGGAGGGGGAGAGAGAGAGAGAGAGAGAGAGAGAGAGAGAGAGAGAGAGAGAGAGAGAGAGAGAGAGAGAGAGAGAGAGAGAGGGAGGGAGGAGGGAGGGAGGGAGGGAGAGGGAGGGAGGGAGGGAGGGAGAGAAAGAGAGAGAGAGAGAGAGAGAGAGAGAGAGAGAGAGAGAGAGAGAGAGAGAGAGAGAGAGAGAGAGAGAGAGAGAGAGAGAGAGAGAGAGAGAGATGAGAGAGAGAGAAATGTAGAGGATCGGAGAGAAGGAAAGGAGAGCCAAAGGGCCAGGAGGACAGAGAGAGACAGGAATCAATGGGGGGATGCAGCGGAAGAGACAAAAGATTGTGTTTCTGGGGCAGTCAGAAGAGACCAGAAAGACACAGAGGGAGAGCAAGCCCGCTGGCGCTGGAGGGAGGAGCAGGAGGAGGCCGGGTTGGGGGTCCTGGGGAACTGGGCTGGGGCAGGGGTTTCCATGGGAGAAAACACTCCTGACCCAGCTCCCCGGCTTGTTTCCTTGGTTTTTACAAAAGGAAGTCACAGCGAAAGAGAGAAATGAACAGAACACAGACCACGATCACCACTGTCTGATCAAACACGGCCCGCGTGCCGCCCCCCAGCCCTTGCACGGGGTTGGGGGGGCATCCTCCCCCCACTTCCGCGGCCCCGCCCCAAAATAACAAACATTCGGCTCCAAAGACAACACGCTTGTTCCATGCGACTTACAGGGGCCCGGAGCAGGGGTCCGGGATGGGGGCGTCGGCCGACTTTGGACACGGGCCCTGGGCTGGGGGCCCCCAGGGTGGGGGGGAAGTTAAGCAGCCGGGAGTGGGGGGAAAGGGGGAAAAACAGAAAGTGTGGGTATCGTTCTTGGGTTGTGCATTTTAGGGGACTTCGTCCAAGGGAGATAAACAATAAAAAATACAAGTAAGTCTCGTGTCCCTGGGACCCTGAGGTCGGGGTGAGAGCTGCTGATGGGATAACCGAGACTCCCGGGTAACTGAAATCCACGGAAATCCAAGCCGTGAACCTCCTCTATCTAAACCACAACTGTTCCCAAGGACGCCGAGAGTCGGGGCTCCGCCTCCTCTCTCTGCACGACTCCCTTCGGATTCCCCACTTCCCCTTCTGACCCCGCCCCCCACCCTTCACCCCCCCCCCCCGGCTCCTGCTGAATAGGGAAAAGGGGAGACGCTGAAGGGGAAAGGGAGGGGATGTCCTGGAGCCCGCCTGGGGTTGTACCCCCAAGTCCTGACACCCTTACTCCTCTCCAATCCGAAGCAGAACCAGGAGAGAGGCACACACAGACACACGGACACACAGAGACCAGACACCCAGGGGGCAAGGGAGGACACAAAGACGAGGACAGATACAGCTCTGGAGGCCACAGCCCCAGGAGCAATTTATTTGTGTGGGAGGGAAGAATGGCACGTGCTGGGGGACACTGTGCTAAGAGGCTTGGGGGGATGGGAGGAAGCCAAGGAGATGAAGGGGAGCTGCCCCTTATCACTCTCCTGGGGGTCTGGAGTGCAAGGGCACAGAGGATAAATGGAGAAGGGAGGAAAGTGATGGCCAATGGGCCCTGAGGCTGGAGGGCATAGTAATGAAGAGAAGGGTGAAGAAGGGAGAAGAACCCACCTGCTGCCCCTCAGTACGGTCGGTTGGCATCCTTGGGCCGCTTGAGCTGGACTTTGAGGCGCTTCATGCCAATCTGGAAACCATTCATGGCCTGAATGGCAGCCTGGGCGCTGGCTGGATTGTCGAAACTCACAAAGCCTGAAGGGAGGTATGGGGGTGGTTGAGGCCATTTAGACTCAGCCAAAAATTCCACTCAACAAATGCTTATTAAGCCCCTACTACGTGCATGTGCAAAGAGTTGTGGACAGAAAGATGGCCTTAGTTAAGCAGACTTGGATACGCGTCTCGCTTCTGATATATTCTAGCTGTGTCCTTCTCAGGCACTTCTCTAAGTCTAGAGGTTACACAATGATTGCTAAGCCTTTGGTCCAGAGGATTTCCTTATCAGGAATTCCCTCCACCAAGGAAGGCACAGATCTGGACCAAGGGACTGGGTCAAACCCCAGGCAGACAAAAAAGAAATGCAAACCCATCCCTGCCCTCGGCACTTCCAATTTAAGCAGCGGCCACCCCTAAGTCTAATTGTGCCACTCTTCTAGTGTGGGCCCTCCCATAGCTTCCTAACTAGTCCTCCTGACCAGTCTCTGCCCTCTCCGATCCATCTCTCACATAACTGCCCAAGTGATGCACCATCTGGCCAAGCCTCACTTCTCAATTTACTCCCGTCTGCCAATTACCACTGGGACGAAATACAAGTCCCTCTGTTTGGCATTCAAGTCCTTCCCAGCCTGGTCCTCAGAGACCTCTCCTGTTGGCCCTTTTTACACATTACTCCTTTGTGCACCCACAGTCTGGCCAGACTGGTCTTTCTGTCTCTGTGACGGGGCCCATGTCTAGAAAGAGCTCTGCACATGCTGGCCTCAGCCTTCCTGGCTGCCTCCACACTCCACTCACATCCCACCTCTTCCATGAAGTCTGTCCTGACCCTCCCTCATTAATTCTGTGTGTTTATTTCGAACATACGTGATATGTACCTACATGTCTAAGTGTCGTGTCTTCCAGGGACAATATAATTTTTGTCTTTGTAATCCCAGTGCCTAGGCACAGTGACTGCCCCCTGATGGTTACTTAATACATGTTTATTGATTCACTGTGGCTGACCAGCACTCGGGCTAGGCTGGTCCTCAGATCCTAAGGCCTATGGAAGCCTATCCTAACTGGGAGGCCCTCCAGAGACACAGCCACAAGGAGGCACTAGAGTAAGATTTAGGCATGAGGGAGAAATCTAAGGACACAAGAGACATTCCAAGTGCTCTCAGAAAATCTGGGGAAGGAAGAAAGCTCTTTTGGCTGGAGCCCTAAAGCAGGGAGGCAACGCTGCTGGCTGGCTCCCTGGTTTCCTCTCTCCAGACTGCCTCCTCCAGGGAATCCTCTTGGATCTCAAAGGAAAGGGAAAGCCCGACCTCCTCTGCATCACTAACCCTACTCCCCCAACACAGGCAAATTCATAACTGAAGGGAGCTTAGACTTTATCTGGGCCACCTTATGACATGGTACAGGCAACTTCCCTCTACGGTAACCCTGAGAGATCTTTCAGCCCGACTGCCTCTGACAACACTGAGCTAACACTCTCCAGGCGGCCCATTCCACTCTTTGTTATTATTTTTTAAAATAAGCTTCCATTTATAGAACACTTTTAAATATTTGCAGAGCCCTTTCTGCACAACAACCCAGTGAGGTCTGTAATGAACACGTTATTCTTCCCATTGTGCGGATGAGAGACAGGGTCCCCAGGCCCAGAGAGAAGAAGGGATTTGCCCTAGGCGCTGAGCACCACAGTCAGAAGCTAACTCTCCTGGCTGCAAGGCCACGGCTATTTCCATCATATCATGCTGCTATTAGAAATGGATTGCCAAAAAGAAAAGAAAAGAAAGAAATGAGTTGCCTCTTCTCTGCCAAAACTGTGCCTTCCTCCAGAACAACAAGAAACAAAGAAGGCCTCCCTCACGTAGCAGCCCTTCAGTTCAACTCATTCCACCAAACAGTGTAGTATACCATGGGAGGTATAATAAGTATTTGAAGGCAGCTCTCACGGCCTTCACTCTTTCCTTCAGGCCTAACACAGGCACTTTTTTTAGCTCTTCCTCCCATTCCACAGCTTCTGTGCCCCCACCCAGCAGGACTGCTTAGCCCCTGTATGAACTAGGCCTGGTCCCTACATGTCAAGCAGGAGATGGAGCCAGGAGGATCTTTGGGGTGGAGATCCTGGAGGGAGAGTGGTCCTTACCAAAACATTTACTCTGATTAGTGGCCCGGTCGACAAAGACCTTGGCAGATATGACATGGCCAAAGGGAACAAACATCTGTAGGATCTCAGAGTCAGTGAACTCCTGGGGCAGATGATAGATGAAGATGTTGCAGCCATCAGGGCCTGGGGAGTTGGAGAGAGGGAGACAGTGACAGGGCAATGAAGGGGGGGAGGGGGGAGAGGGGGAGAGGGAGAGAGGAGAGGGGCAGAGGGAGAGAGGGGGAGAGGGGGGGAGAGGGGGGAGAGAGA
Organism: Phascolarctos cinereus; assembly: GCF_003287225.1. Classification (NCBI taxonomy): domain Eukaryota; kingdom Metazoa; phylum Chordata; class Mammalia; order Diprotodontia; family Phascolarctidae; genus Phascolarctos; species Phascolarctos cinereus. Next base: position 42,956,442 of record NW_027555958.1, on the reverse strand, counting down.
GAGAGAGAGAGAGAGAGAGAGAGAGAGAGAGAGAGAGAGAGAGAGAGAGAGAGAGAGAGAGAGAGAGAGATAAGGAGGGAAGAAGGGAGGGAGACAGAGACAAGAGAAAGACAGAGAGAGAGAGAGAGAGAGATAAAGAGAGAAGAAGGAAGGGAGACAGAAAGAGACCAAAGACAGACAGAGAGACAGAGAGAGAGGGAGAAAGATAAGGAGGTAGTGAGGGAGGGAAGAAGGGAGGGAGACAGAGACAAGAGACAGAGAGAGAGAGATGAGAGGCAGAGAAAAATGACAGATGGCTGAAGCAGGTCAGAGCCTAAAGGTAACACCTCCCCCCCAACTTAATGCAGGTCAGGATCTCAGTAGCACTTTTCCCCACTCCCCTCCTCATTTCCAGACAGCTGGGCCCCCATTCCCCAGCACTAAGGTCCTCTGCCTGAAGCCCCCATGGTCCAGGCCCTCCCCCTGCCCTGACACATTCCTATCTCCCAAATCCCCCCACCCAAAGATACCTTCTCGCTGCTGCTGCTGCTGCTGTTGCTGGGGGGGTGGAGGGGGCTGCTGGGCGACCAGGGCTGGAGGCTGAGGGAAGGCGGGCGTGACCAGGCTGTAGGCTGCTGGGTAGGCTGCTGGGGGGGAGGGGGAAGGGGAGGGGAGAGAGAGCCAATGGGGCTCTCCCTGACCCACAGCCAGCCTTCTCCCCACTTCCCCCCAGTCTCTCTAGAACTGAAAGATGTGAGGAGCCAGTCTTCAGTCTCCACGGTTCATTCACCCCTGTCAGATATCTGTCTAGCCTCATTTCTTCCTGCTGGGGTTTCAGTTTTTCAGTGGAAACAGACAATAATGCCCCAAATTGCCACAACCTAGAAGCTGCTTAGTCCCTTCCCTTGGGTTCCCCGGGGGCCCACCAGGGCCCTTGGCCAGGAGCTCACCAGTGTAGTGCTGCATTCCTGCGTAGGCCTGCTGGAGAGGGTCCACGGGGGCTGCTGGGCTCTGAGCTGGGGAGAACAGCAGAGGGGTAGTGAGAGCCTGGACGGGAAGGCCCAGAGGCAGAGCCCAAGCAGCCACGTCTCTGACCTAGCCCACCTGGATAGGGGTGGACACCATTGGGATAGAGGGTGTCGGGGGCTGGCTGCCCGGTGGGCTGAGTGGGCACAGGGCTGTAGCCGTTGACACCCAGGGCGGCAGGGATGGCAGAGACAGGCGTGGCAGCGATGGCAGGAGGGGTGCTGGTTCCTAAGGAGGAGAAAGGGACAGAGACAGAGAGACAGAGAGAGAGAGAAAGAGAAGTAGAGAGACAGATGCATACATGCACACATACACATGCACACGTACATGCACAAGGAGAGACAGATGGAGAGTCTTAGGAGGAATTTCGTAGAGTCCTACTGGGAAGGATAAGGAGGCAAATGCCCCTCTCTTTTGTTCACAGACCAAGGGGATCACTGATCCTGAGCCTTTCCAGGCTCATCCAGGCCCTCCTAAGGTTACCGCCTCCCTTTCCACCCCCTGCTTCTTGAAGGTTTGGCCACGGCACACTCTCCCATTAGTTCTGCCGCAGACTACCTTGACCATCCCCTGGCTCAGGCCTATGGCAGGTCCCCTCACCATCCCTGGTCCTCCTTGACCCTCTTGTGGCTGTCCCATCTCCCAGCCCATTCCTACCTGAGGAAGGGGTAATGGGAGTGGCAATCAGCCCGTTGGCGTTGATGGCAGCCATGTGCTGCATCTGCACAGCCGCCATAGTGGCCATGGGGTTGAGGTAGGCACTGTGAGCTGCTACCAGGGCCGCCTGCTGCTGCATCAGCTGGGAAGGTGGGGAGAGGGTATGAGTGGGGCTGGGCTCCTGGATGTCTCCCCAACCCCTTCCCACCCACCCACCTGACCAGGCCTGCATTTGGTCTTTTCCCAAAAGAGGAAAAGAATGGAGGAAGGAAGGTAGACAGGGTAAGGTTGGAGGAATGGGCACAGACTGGAAAGGAAAGCTTAGGGATGAGGGCCTAGGGGCCAGGGAGAGCAGGACTGCAGATGAGACTGAGGGTCAAGAAGGAGGAATGTGGAAGAGAGTGGGAGATATTTGATGGGGCAGAGAAGTGAGGGAAGGATTGAGGTTGGTGCTCACAGCTTGGGTGTAGGCGCTGTAGGCTCCAAACTGGAGGGCAATGGGGCTGAACATGCCCAGTTGGGTGGCCACCTGCTGCATGCGTCTAAGGCCTCTTTCCTTCTCTGTGTCAGCAAATTTTACCACAAGGCTGGATGAGGCACCCTGGGAACAAAGACCCAGCAGCGGTCAAATGACAAGAGTCAGAGGGCCTGCCTCTCCTACAGGCAGGCCTCTAGCTTCCTGCCTGGGGCTTTTTCTCACCAGTGAGCATAGCAGGATGGCAGTGCCATAACTGAGTGGCTAGCACCCTGCTCCCCCTCACTAGGCAGTAAGGACTGCCTAGACTCAGGAAAAGTCCCACAAACAATTTGCTCGATGGCTCTTGGAATTAATCACCCAACAACCGATCAATAAGCAGACCTCTTTGGGACCCTAAGAGGCCCCAAATAGAGGAAACTGTCTCTGAATCACAGAATTTCGGAGCTGGACGGGACCTCAGCAGCCATGCCCCAGAGCAAAAAGAATCTGCCCTGCCCCCTGCTGCCTGGAGGGGCGGGGCCGTTGCTGAACCCTCGACTGTTAGAACGTCTGTCCTGACCTCAAGCCTGGTTTGCTACTGCAGCTTCCACACATTGTTCTGGTTCTGCCTCTGCAGTCAAACAGACCACCCGCCTCTCTTCAAACACCTGGGACACCACGCCCCTCCCTCCACTCTCACCCTCAGCCTGCTGTAACTGTTCTTCCTCGGGCACAGACTCCAGGTGCCCTCTGGACACTCTCTGCTCATCACTGTCCCTGACAGACTGACCCTGGCCCTCCTGGGTTCTGACCCAGGCAGAGGACATCTGGACATAGCTTCTTCGGCGTGCCACCCTGTTAATTTGAACAGAACCTGCCTTCTGGGGAATCTTCGGCCTTGAGGCCATGCATGGCCCTCTAGGTCCTCAAGTGTGGCCCTTTCAGTCAAAGGGTCTTTCAGCCAAAGGGCCACACTTGAGACCCCCAGAGGGCTACACGTGGCCTCGAGGCTGCAGGCTTCCCAGCCCTGCCCAGACCCTCCAGATGATGTGCTATCTACCTATGCCTCCCCATCTTGTACTCAAAAAGCTGAATTTTTTTTTAACCCAAATGTAAAACTTTACATTTACCCCTATGCCATTTCGTCTTACAAGATTCGACCTGATGCTCTAGCCTATTCATTCTCTATGGTGCCCTGCAGTCTCCTAACACACTAGCTATCCTTCCCCGGCCCTCAAAAGGACATTAAGAATGAGATAACCGACCTGAAGGCACTAGAAAAGTAAAAGTGTCACTGAAATTCCAGGGATTACCATGGCCATCATCACTACCATCACCATCATCACATCAACTCTGGATGATCTGATTTGTGGATTATCTGGGGTAGAGGTTTATAATCCCAGCCCCTCCCCCCCAGAGGCTGCTGCTTCTTTGCCCCCCAACTCTGCACTCAGGGAAGGCAGACTGGAAGCATCAGCCTGAGGCAAACAGAAACTCTTTTTGTTGGAAGGGGGAGAATCCGCCCTTTTAAAGCCTCACAGGTGTCACAGGTGCCTTCCATCAGCAGGGAGACTGAGAGTCAACAGGCTTCCTTGTGTTGGCCAAGTCAAGGCCACACAGGGTGAGGGATGAGGAGGTGTGTGGCTACTTGACATGCCATTACAGTTCTGAGCAGCTATGTTCTACCCATTGGCACAGATGGCCAGGGAGAGGACTTAGCTTAGGCAGGAATCTCAGAAAGTAGGTCCCGCAGCAAGGTGAAAGATTCTCACCGGGAGAGTCCGGCTGCTGTGCAGGGTGTTGATGGCAGCCTGGGCCTCTGCATGGGTCTGAAACTTTACAAAGGCACAGCCTGGGTGAGGGGAGAGAAAAGAGAGAATGTAATGGGGTAATTGCCTTCCTTCCACATATGACTCTATCATCACTTTTCCCCCTCCCAATCAGAGGAAAGATGCTGGAGAAGAATCCTCTGACCCTCCCCACAGTCCCCCCTCTTTGCTGAAGGCCCCGTGGGGTCACAAAGCAGCAGAGGTGACACAAAGATAGGGGTACAGCCAGCACCTCAGTAACTGGACCGCTTACCTTTGCTGGTCCCATCAGGCCCCCGGAGCACGGTGCACTCGTCAATGGTCCCGAATGGTTCGAACATCTTCCTCACGTCTTCATCCGTCTGCTGCTTTCCTAGCATCCCCACAAAGAGCTTCCTGTCTTCTGGGAGTAGGGCAGGAGGAGAGAAAAAGACCTTCAGAGTTTTCTTCCTTGCCCTCCTCCCACTGTAATGGAAATGTGGGAAGAGAGGGGAGGCGGGGTATTTCCAACCCATCCTAAGCCCCATGGCTATCCTGTGTGCCAATCCCCACCCCCACATGGGATGTAAAATGGAGGAAAAACCAAGGTGAGGGAAAGGAAGAGCTGGACTGCAAGACAAGGTGCTCATCTCAGCTCTGCTAGGACCTCAATTTCCCTGACCGCACAATTAGGACAACCACCACTCCTCCTGCCGTGGTCTGGGAACCTTTTGGAGATCCCGGTTTTTCTTCAGAGGGGATGTCCCATCCACTCCTTTAGGCTCTGGGTGACCTGATAACCAGGACAACGGGAGGTAGCTGGAGGAGCGAGGAAGAAAGGTCATAGCTAGGGAGACAGCTTACCTCCTCTGTTCTCGCTGTCTGCTGGTTTCACCTGGATAGGCCGGTTCATCTGAAGGAGAAAAAACGATGGAGCTGCTGGGGACCCTTCTCCAGTCAGCCTGAGGCTGGGCCTTTGGAGAGGGGGGAGGGACGCTGACCCCTCGGTCCGGGTCAGTCCCCCACCTCCATAAGTCTCGGTCAGGAAGAAGGGAGGAAGGTGTCGTGCTCCTCCCTTGAGATTAGGACCTGGGGAGATTGGAGGGGCACGGAGACAGAGGAGATGAGGGCAGGAGATTCTTCCGGGGGACACAGCATCAAGATTTGGAAAGCACGAGCAGGGATGATGCTGGTAGAGTAGGACAGAGCCAACCGAATAGTTTTCAACCATGGCCATCTCAATTTGAAAAAGCAGGGACCAGAGAGGCATCCCACAAATTATCCAGATTGAGAAATCCCACAGAGGACCCCAGATTGAAGTCTTGGACTGATGGAAAGCCCACAGATGCCTTAGCTTCCTCCTTGCCCTTGGGGGTCTCTTTGCCTCCTCTCCATCCCCCCTACACCCCTTGACCCCAGGGGGAAGGATCTTGGGCAGCACAAAGGGAGCAGATGCCCAGTCACCGTGGCAACGGGAGAATGCACGCCATGGCAACCGCCCACTCAGCCTGATTTATCCGTCCCTGTCGCCCCGGCGACCAGTGACGTCATCACTTCTGGTGCTCAACACGCCCAGAGAAGGGGTGGGGAGAATGGGGGATGCTGGGGGTGAAAAATTTTGTGGGGGCTGGGCAGTGGGCACAGGGGAGAGGACCAGGAAACCTTCCTTATTCCAGAGGGAAAAGACAAGCAAAGGCCCTTTTTGGGGGTCAATCTAACCATTCTCCTGCCTTCCCTCTTCCAGTTCAAACACCCAGTTATCTCTTCCAAATGGAATGATCTTTGAAGATGGCCCAGCCTCCCTCAAAGCCCTCCCCTTAGCATATCTCCCACCTATTAGTAAGTTCTCCTGAAAGCTAACCTCCCGACCTCTGGTGGTGGTCTCTCTCTTTGTTCAATCCTCAGTGGAAATGGGGGCCATCCTCTCCTCTCTTGCCTGAGTCCCTTGACCCTGGTGAGTCTCTGCCCTTTACAGGATGCTTTCTTAAACAGGGAATGAGGCACCTCAGAAGGCAGTGGGGAGGCAAAGAGACCCGAGGAGCTGAAATGCCTGGCCATGGAGAGGACCCTGCTCTGCCTTCCCACCTCATACCCAGTCATACCTAGAGCCCCCCTTCCATCTGTTATTCCCTTAGCACTGTGGCTATTTTGTTATAAACAATACCTCAACGGTTGATTCAAAGAGAAAATATATAGGATTGCATGTTAACTTCACATCTCTTGGGAGTTCTTGAGGATAGGGTGAGGGGAGGAGGGTGGAGGAGACCCAGACTTAGAAAGAGAAGAGACAGCATGGGAAGGCGAGAAAAGCCCTAGGAGGGTGTCCTGGGTTCTAAGTCTTGGTTTTGTCACAAAGCAGCCAGTTGCAGACTGTGGCACTGCAGCCTTGTCTTTCCCTCTGGGCCTCAGTTTCTTCATTTGTAAAATGGGGAGGTTGGAGTAGACCACCTCTGAGCTCTCTCTAGCCCCTCATCCTGTGTTCTCAGGTGTTATTAACTTGATAGAGAGAGGCAAGCCATACCAGCTCATGTCTCCCACCCCTTATCTGTCTCCTTTCCTTGGACTATATCCTTCAGTGTTCCCATTGTTTGTTCAGGTTTAAGCTGGGAAAAAACCCACCTGGTTAGGCTCTCCTTGGGTCTTTTTCCCATGCGCCTACACATTCCTAACTTCTAATAACACCTATATCTTACCGTGATTTTATCCCTAAACTAGAGGTTGAGAGACCCAGCCCCCTCATGGATCATCAGATCAGAGGGCAGCTGGTGGAGGTGGAGGGGGATAGGAAAAAAATACCCAAATCCTCTCTCTGCTCCCTCCCAAGCAATCTCTGTCCTCTGCCAATCCAGGATTATCCTATCCAATGTAAAGCAGCTTAGGAAGGTGAGGGTGGAGTGTGTGTCTGTGTTTAGCCTCTACTGGGTGTGGAGTGGTTGGGGAGGGTTCTTGATGGGTGGTGGACAGGGTATCACCACCATTCTCCCTTCCTTTTCACTTGAACATAAGGAATGCCAAACAGGAGATCCCCTCATGACCTGCCAGTCTGCTAGGCTTCCCACTCATCCCCAAGAGAGATCTAGGATTAAAAATAGGAGTCCTGGGAGTTCCTGTTCCTGGCTCAAAGCCCCCGTCACTGGAGGATACTAAGGACTCTTTTTATGGTAGATAGGAAAACTGAGGCCTTCAGAAAAAAGGCCAGAGCAGGAGGGAATGAGAAGGGAACTCAGGCATCCAGAGAACCCCTGAAAACAGGAAATAAAGACACTTTCCCCTCTCCTCATAGGGTAGCGAAAACATAAATACACACATGCCTCGCAGACACAATAAATATCTACTGATAACGATAAATATATAGTACAAAGAAGTATGTACACACAAGTGTACAAATACAGGCTTCCAGACACCCCAGTGCAAAGTATCAACATTTGGAAAGGCTGCTCTCATTCTCTCCACTGCCAGCCCCCTTCCATGCCCCTAAACCTCCCATTTCCAGTCTCTCTTCTCTCCTTTGCCCCAGTCCTTCCTGTGGGAGGCTCTGGCTTTGTTAGCTCAGCTTGGGCACACCTGCCCCCCTCCCCGGAGTCCAGATGTGCCCTGTTTACCTGGCAACCAGGCACCCACTGGGGCCCCTGTTCCCTAGCTACCCCAGCCAGGTGACAGGCCTTCTATAGGGCTTCCCAAAAAGAAGGGGCTATTTATACCTCAGGCAGGTACAGCTTAGGTCTCAGCACCAAAACATAAGCTTTTAATCCTTCCTGTGCTTAGGCTATGCTGAGGGCTCCCCTCCACCAAGATATTCCTAAGTCTATTCACCAAAAGGTGAAATGCTTCCCCACTGATGCCCAAGTGTCCTAGCCCAAACTCAGGCCCTTCAGGTAGAGAATATATGAACTATTATGGGTAATAACAGTTAGCAATAATAAACCCAAGTGAACTAATTGTGTGAGATTATTTTTCAAATGTAGAGTCTCAGGTCAAACTAAAAGCTAGGGTGAAGATGCCATCATGAGACCACATCCCACTACTGAGGAGATATCCTCGGGCCTATGGGGTGTGTCAAAGAGGAAGGAGAGTATAGAACTTTAGGGTCTCATCCTGACCCACCCCTAGGGAGTGGCTCCTTCCTATCAGATTGGTTTCTTTCAGATTCTTGGGTGAAAAGACAGAGAACCAAATACACTCATAAAAGGGGGCCTGCCAGGGGAGGGGATAGTGGGGAGACATTAGGAAGAACTTTCCAACAGAATTCCTCTTGTGTGTGAGCATGCACACACATGCACACACACACACACACACACACACACACACGCGTGTGCGCACACACACACACACACACAGAGGCTGTCTGTGGGGAAACAATGAAGCTCGGAAGGAAGGCAGGTGGTAGGAGAAAAGACCTGAGGGAGGGGGAGGGGGAGGCACAAAGACCCAGGCAGGGCCCTGGGCTCAGACATCTGCTCCCCCAACCCCTGTCAGTACCCCTCAAATACCCTGGTTGGGGGTATTTACTTTCAAGGCTTACCCCAGGGGTGCTTAACTCATGCCCTGCCCCTCAAGTCTTTGGAAGCCCTGGACTATGCTCCCCATGAAGGCTAAAGTGGTAAACTGCACTTCAGCTAGGTGCTTTAGGCCTATGCTGGGCAATCATTAACCTGGCCCCCAGCTTTCCTAGAAAGCCATCCCCCACCCTATTTGCTTCTCCTTTCCCCACCTTTCCTTCTTGCCTGAGCAGTCTCAGAGACCTGGGGAGGGATCCAGCACAGATGCCCACTACCCTCCTACGCTGGCTGGTCCACACTGAACCCAGACCTTAGCACCTGCCAGTCTTACTTCCTCCCTCAGTTTCCTCTCCTCTCCCTCCCAAAACTCTCTGACTCCTGAAATAGAGACAAAAGAGATACACACACACACAGAGGCAGAAACAGAAACGGAGGCTGCTCATATATGAAGCATATCTCAGACCCACTGAGAAAAGAAGGAAAGGAAAAATGCAAGAGACAGAAAGGAAGTTTCCCCATCTACATGTGCTCTCTAAAACATACTACTACAGCGGTATTTACACATGCAAGTGCATACAACATCTATGTAGATGTGTGCACACAGACCCATAAGCCCATACACCCCATGTACCCCATGTAGTCGTGTCCATTAACTTCATGGAGTCGTGACCATTCTAAGGCTCGTTCTGTGAGTTAGGGGTGGGAGTATGGGAAAAGTCTAAGAGGCTGGCTTCCTTCTTCCTGAACTCCTCCTCTCCCTGGGCAGTGCTAATGAGATTAAAAGGATGCAGGAGTGTAGAGTTAAGCATCTGTGAAGGAGTTCGGGTTGGGAGCTGTTAGAAGGGCCCTGTTCCCCCAAGTCCCCAGGCCTATCCTCCTGGCTTTCTTTCCCTATCATCACTGGGTCACACTCTCTCTTGGAAAAAAAGTAAGATCTACTTGCCATCTCCAGAAAGAGACGGGGCAGTGGCCCAAGCAGATGGAGGAGAAGTTAGGTCTCAAGAAAGACTTTCTGGCAGGCATAGGGTGAAGACAAGGGGATACTGTATATAGCAAGAGGGACTGAGGCATTTCCTTCCCTCAGGAGAGATCACTTGTCTGGGTGGCAGGAGTGAAGGGGTGATAGGGGGATGGGATGACTGGGGGTGGGAGGGAGCTGGCTAATCTAATGAACCTCAGAGTCTGTCTTTTTGGCCTCAGTTGCCAACCCAGCCCTGTATGATAACCTACCAGACTGATGCAGATGAGGAACAAAGAATCTCTGTTCAGTGGGAAGCAGGGCCTCCCCTTTGCGAACCCTCTTGGCCTTCCCGGACATAGTTGCTCAAACCAGGCCCAGTTCCTCAGAATGGCAGAAGAGCCTGGTATCAGACTAAAGTCTGCCCCTCCCACCTAAGGCTCCTCCCCGGCTCACTCTATCCATGTCCTGACCCATCTTAGCATTCTGTGGCTGTCAGCTCCCCTCCGCCTGTCACGGGGGCACAAACTGGGCCAGTCTGAGCTCCGAAATGGGCCCCAAGATGCCAATCCAACAGACACTCCCTACCTGTTTCTCAGGCCACCATAGAAACTGCCCATCCCCTCTGCCTCACACTCACTCTGGCTACTGCTTCTTTTTCAGCCATGGATACAGCGCCCTTGGGGGGCCTCTTGCCTATTCCAACTGGCACTCAGAGAGCAAATCCTAGCAATTGAACATTCCCTTCCTCCAGTCTGGGATCAGCTAAGCCTCTGGGAGATAACCTTTGCGTGAACTGGGAAGTAGGAAACAGAGCTTGGGTCTTCTCTTTCTCGAAGGACAAGCCTATTTCCCTGAGAATCACTAAACTGAGCAGGAAAGGGAATGATAGGAAGGATGGAGGCTCGACAGAGGGAGGACTTTCTGATAACTGGGGATGAGAAAAACCTTTTGTACAAGCCTGATATTGGGTACCCCTTGTGACCAGCTGGCTCCTGAGTGCTGACAAGGGGAGGCAGGAGTCCCCCGACTCCTTCCAAGTGCTACAGCTCTGCAAGTAGTGACCCTGCCAAGGCTGGGACTCACCCCTGGAAGCGTCTTCTGCTCGTGCAGGGCGCTCTGCGCCTTCAGGGCTGAATCGCGGGCACAATATGTCAGGAAGGCACATCCTGGGGGTGGGGTGTTGGCAAAAAGATAGGGGGGGGTGAGTCAGCCGACCTCTCCTCCCTCCCCTCCCCAAGTGCTTCTCAGTGCGGGGTCCTGAGGGCAGGAGGCCTTCTCTCAGCCAGGGCAAGTTCCTCCCTTTCCTTCTTGACATCTTTTGGCTAGCTGGGGATGTGGTGCGATGGGGAGGTGACTGAGGGGCACATTCAGTTTCCAGGGAGTTGTGAGAGATGGATGTTGCAGATCTGGGTGGAGAAGAGGGCTGAGACCCCAAAGGGAGGGAGGTGGGGATGAAAGAAAAACTCTTAAGAAAGGGGAGATGAGGCCTTGGATTCGGGAGAAGAAGGGGCGAGGAGTTTCCAGACAAGTGAATGTCGCTCTCCCCCTCCCTTAGCTTTCCCTTTCTTTTTCTGTCTCCTCCAGCTCTCTTCATCTCTCTCTTGTTGCCACCATCCTACTGTCTTCAGATTTTCCTCATTTCCTAATTACTTTCCAACTTCAGATCCCTCTTTGTCTCTCCCATGGAAAGAAATGTGGGTGGGTGGAGAGTGGACCCGAGGACTAAGGAAGGGAAGAAGCCGTTGCCTGGAAGAACCTCATCGTAGGGCAGGCCTGGGGACACCAGAGAGGGTGCCAAGCCCTGATCTTGGATGCTCACTGTGGTTCAGGCCCTGGCCCTCCAAACTTTTCCCCAGCCTCTGATTCCCCTTGGATGAGCCTGGAGACCATTCTGCCCTCACCCAACTCTCCCAGCTGTCCTGGATACCCCCAGTTCTCACTGCCCAACCCCAGGCTCTCCTTTCTTAATCTGGGTGGCCCTCCCTCTAGCTCCTTCTCTTCACCTCAGTTATTCAGATCTGACCCTCGTTCTCCCTGCTCCCCAATACTCTGGGATTTCCTAGACTCTCAAGCTGCCTCTGTTCTCTCTTCCTCCACTAGTCTTCCTCCCCTCCCAAACCAGATCTCATCCCTGCTGCTCTTCATCCTCTTCCCTAGCACCATTGCTCTTGTCCTCTTATCTTCTCAGCTCCCCAGACCCCCTCCCTAGCTCTGATCCTGATTCTCTGTAACCCTCCAGCCTCTCTCTCTGGACCCCTGACCAGAGCTGAGTTTTTCTGGGCTACTCCATGCTTCCGTCTACAGTCTCTAACCCCCAAGTCTCCCTTTTTGATCCCTCAATATTCTCAGCTTGGCGCTCTCCCACCTTCCATCTTCCTTGACCCATCCCCCACAGCTTTTCCAGTTCATCCCCCACATACTCCCTAGTTAATGCCTCCCCTCGAGGCTTGCCCCTCGGCCCCTCACCCTTGTGCAGCCCGGTGTACTTGTCCTTGATGACGGTCAACTCGAAGATTCGGCCAAATTGCTCGAAAATTGGCTTCAGGTCCTTCTCCTCCAGGTGCCTTGGGATCTGCCCCACAAACAGCTTGATGGCATCTGGCTCCTTCATCGGGGCGGCCCAGGAGGAGGGGCCGAGGGGGGCCAGGGAGAGAGGCCCAAAGGCCAGGGGTGCTTCCCGGTGAGGAGGGAGGTGGTGGGGGCCGGGGGCACAGCTGGGGCTGGCTCCCCCTTTGGCCCCCAACCACACTTCCTGGGAGAAGGGGGTGTTCTTCACACAAAGGAGGTTGAAAGGGCTAGGAATCCTGAGAGCCCAGGGGTCAGGGGTCTGGGCTCACGCTGCTATGCCAGGGGGCATAGCCCAAAGGATTGATCTCCCTCCTAGAGATTTTGGCAGATGTCCCAGGATTGGTGGTTGTAGTGGTGTTTGTGGGTCAGAACCTGGGAACTGAGACTGGACAGCACGATGCTGAGACTGAGTGCTTGGGCTTGAGAGGGCTAGAAATTGGAGACTGAGACTAAGAGCTGGCTGTGGGGAGGAGGGCCTGAGGGGAGGGGGGCCCTCGAGCTTAAGGAGCGGGAGGCCTTGTTGGGTTGCCTGGAGTGTCAGTGGGGGAGACCCCCGGATTCCTGATTTGGGATAGGCAGGTCCTTCCTTAGCTTCCCCCCTGGCGGACAGCTCCCCTGTGGGCTGATCCTTCTGGTGGGTCCGATGATTCCTGATGCCCAATTCTTGATCTTTGATGGCGGCAGGACTCCAGGGCGTCACTTTGCCCTGTCCCTCCCCCCAGTCCTGCCCCTACCCCACCCCCCACCCCCACCCCCAGTCCCCGGGCCTAGGCGGGCTCCCGGCTGCTCCAGCCGCTGGGGTTGCCCGCTTTCCCAGTCACCTGGGTCCTGGAGCTCTGCTCCCCGGCTGTTCTCTCCTCAACAAAAAACCTCCCCCTCCACACCCCCCACTCCCACCTCCCTTCCCCTGACATCGGTGATGTCAGCCTCAGGGGCAGACTACAAACTCTCTACCCTGGAGAGGAACGAATAATCAGGCATGAGCCACACCCTCCCTCTATCTCAAGTCTCTCTTATTCCCAACTACCCCCAGCAGAGCAGCTGGTCCTACTGACAATTACCCCCTCCTTCTCCTTCCCCATCAGCAGTTAGATGTCTGTCTAAGAAAGAGAGTTTACAGAGGAACCCTAAGGTAGGGTCCATTGTTCCGGGGCTGGAGCTGTCCCTGGTGCTGGAAAGGAAGGCCCTGGAGAGGGGAGCTGGGAAGAGAGACAGTGAGGAGCATGGAGTCTAGGGAACAGGAGAGAGAGGAACCAGAGAGGTGGCCAGGGAGGGAAATCTTGGAGAGGAAAAAGGTCCGGGTAGCAGTAGTGTAGGCTGAAAGCCAAAGGGGAGTGGAAGGGGGTGGGGACAAGGGAGTAGAGTAGAAGGACTAGGGAAAACAGGAAGAAAATGAGGTGAAAGGGAAAATCTAGGGAGAGGGAGAAGGCACAATCAGGAGATCAGAGAAAGCAGGAAAAGCATTGCATTTTACTAGTAAATGAGACAGAAGAACCAAAGTTGTCTGCTTTCTAAATGTTATTCTTGTAAGCTCCTTAAAGGATGGAATTATTTCATTCATCTTTGTATTTCCCACAGTGCCTAGCACATACACACACACACCAAACATCTGTGGAATGAATGAATGAATGAATGATCTGGGAAGAAGCAGTTGGGTGAGGGGCTCCTATGATGGTGGGGAGGATAACAGTTCTGAAAGCTTTTGCGAAGAGACTGATCTGCTCCTTTTTTTACTTTATCCTGTCTTTTACCTTTCTTTGCATGTCCAGCATACAGTTGGTGCTTAATACATGCTTATTGATCGACTGACTTTATCCTTTTAAAAGTTTCTTCTAGTGAGACTCCCAAGTTAAATCAAATAATAATAGCTTACATTTACATACTGTTGTAAGGTTTACAAAGTACTATCCAAACGACAATACAAAATACATGGTGCAAATATAACTTTCCTGTTTTACAGATAAGAAAACTAAGGTGCAGTGAGGTTGTGATTTCCCTGAGTCACATAGCTACTGGGCATCAGAGTCAAGGATTGGAATCCAACTAACTCTCCTGACTACAAGCTAAGCCTCTTTGAATCTGCTATTCCATTCCAGATACAAAAACGTATGTGGGAGATAAATTTGGGATCACTCCTGTCCCCCACAAACACTCTGACTGATTTCTATGACTTTAGACTATTTCAAGGCTTTTCATTCTGAGAGGCAGCTTAGCTATAGTAAAAAGAGCACTGATTTTAGTTAATAAACATTTATTAGGCACCTATTTATTAAGCTAGTTAGTACAGAAGACACCATACTAGTACTAGTACAAGCACAAGTACTAGTAGTTGTAGTGTGCTACAAGTCTAGGCACTGGGTGTAGACTTGGGAAGATCTGAGTTCAAATCCAGCCTCAGATATTTACTCCTGTGTGACTTAACAAGTCACTTAACCCCTATTTGCCTCATCTGTAAAAATGAGGACACATTAGAGAAGGAAATGGCAGACTACTCCAGCATCTTTGCCAAGAAAACCTCAAGAACAAGTCCATAGGTCACAAAGAGTCAGACGTGACTGAACAATAAGAAGCACCTATGTGCTGAGAGCTGGGAATAAAAAGAAAGGCAAAAGACAGTTCTTGCCCTCAAGGACCTAGAGCTGAAAGACCTGTTTTCTAATGTGTCCTGACACCATGACCCTGAATGAGCCATTTAATTCCCCTAAGCCTCAGGTTCTTTATGTATAAAATGGAGAGAACAATATTTGCACCACTTGCACCACAGAATTATGAGGAAAGTGCTAAGTATATGTGTGTCAGGGCAGTGGTTTCACTGGTTCCAGGTGAAGAAGCTGCTTCTACCATTGCAAGCCAGCACCTTCTCTGAAACATAACATTGAAGAGAGTGTCTTGCCTGGGGCCTCATGGCCAGTAGCCCGCACGGGCAGGATTGGAACCTGGGTCTTCCTGACTGCCAGGTCAGTTCTCTAGCTCTTAGACCCTTTCCCTATGTGAATTATCTAATTACATGAAACCTTAATTAAGCAGACTATGCGTTCAGAACATCGTGCCATGTGATGTGAGAGGCCAAGTTTAGAGAAGACCATGTCCCTGCCTTCTTGAGCTCCAGCTGTAGCAGAGGGATCAGACTTCAGGACAGGTGATGCTAACACGTGCTAAGTGCACTGCAGAGGAAGGGAAGGGGAGTCCCCTCGTTCTCCTCCGAAGAGCTCCCAGCTGCTTCTCACCTATCACCCCACAATCGGGTGTCCTCCTGGGACCCTTAGACCCCTCAGCAGCAGTTACCATTGCCTGCCTTCCACTGAGAGTCTAGCCAGGCTTTTGATATGCACATCCCTCCTGCCCCCTTCTCCCTACTCTGGAGCGAAGCCGGTTTCCTCGAAATGTGTTCCCCTTTCCTTTTGGCTGCCAACCATGCTCATAATTCCAGTAGCCTCAGCACTGTAACTGACATGCCACGGGCAGTGGAGCCCCTCTGGAGCCTTCACCCACGCCACAGAGTGGGAAACCATGCTCTTTCCCTTTTTTCTGACACCCAATCCTTGGAGCATGTGTTCCGTGGAAGGGAAACATGCATTGGTATTTGGAATGGGTGTGTGTATGGGGAAGTGTTATAATCTTAATTGCCTCATTCTGCCTAAGACTCATTACCAGAAAGATGTCTTTGCCAAACCCTCTGTGCCAGAGCTGGTGATTCAAGGCACCATGACTAGACAGAGGGCCAGGGGCACAAAGGCAGATGGAAAGTGGAAATAGGATAAGAAAGGAACTTTCCATTCTCCCCACCTCCACCTATCTGGCCTTCTGACCTTCTCATTCATGGAGACAGCAAACAGGTCACATCCCCTAGGATGGGGGCCAGGAGGACCCCAAAACTCTGCTGATCTCAGTTGGAATATTGAGGTCTTGTCAACAGATGTGCCCCTCTGATACTCACACAGACTTTTTGCTAATCATTTTAAATGAGATATTAAACGTTTCACCAAAAAAATTACGATGATGAACCCTACCCTTGTCACCAGGATAGGGAAGGCAGCTCTAGGATGACAGACTAGCCACTAGTTTCTAGTTTGAGGTCCACAAAAGAGGTCATTAGATGTTCCAGTCTGTGGGGAAGGTTTTAGGAGAGAAAAGCTTGGAGTCAATGTGGATTGGATTTAGTTCAGGATTGTCCTTATTTACTGGATGACCTTGAAGAAATCCCTGACCTTTCTTCTACCTCTTGTGAACTGCTGGCTAAAATACCTGTCATTTCCAAGGCATCCTGTGAAAGGTTTCTTTGCAAGGAAGACCAGGGGAGGGTTCTAGACAGATCTCTCACCTCCAGACTTTCATGTGGGCCATTCAGGTCTCATACAAGGAAAGCCAAACAAAGTATTATGAGAAATCTGAGGAAGGAAAGACAACTTTCACCAGGGGGTGGTGGTGCTGGTGCTGGTGTGCTTAGGAAATCAGGGAAGACTCTGTGGAAGAGATATCTGGCATACATATTAGGCCCTGGAGGAAGGGACTTTAACAGGAGTTAGTCCCTAGGGCAGTTTTTAACCTTTTTTGTCTCATGGCCATCTTTGGCAGGCTGGAGGAGACTTTGGACACCTCAGATGATTTTTTAAAAAAATTAATAACTGAAGGAAATGCTAAATTTCAGCAAAAAATTAGGTAGAATAAAGATGTAAGCTTTCCCATTCAAATTCATGGTCCCTCAGTTAAGGAGTCTTTCCTCTAAGGAACTTAGAGGACTGTTAGAAAGCAGAGGAGCACAGACTCACCAAATTTTAGAATTGGAAGGGGTCTCAGCAGCCAACCTCCATTCCCTACCTAGAGAAGACGCCCCACTCTAACATGCCCAACAAGTGGTCACTCAGCCTCTGCTGGAGAGCCACTGAAGGAGTCTATTCAGCTTCTGTACAGCTGGGAGGGAAGTTGCTCCTGGCACCAATCCTACATTTTCCATTTCCCCTTAACTCATATCCGTCCTGGCCCTGCCTTCTGGGGCCAGATTGAACAAATGGAACACCTCTCCCATAGGGCAACCCTTCACACCCAGAGATCATGTTCCCTCGGAGTCTTCGCCTCTCCAGTCTAAATCCGCTCAGTTCTTTGTGTGAGAAACACTCAAGAGCCTTCCACGCTCTGGGCGCTTTCCAGCTTTTCAATACCCTTCCATGGCTCCCAGAATGGAACACAACGGTCTGGATATGGTTTGACCAAGATAGGGGACAGCAAAACGATCAGCTCCTTATGCCTCCTTTAATGCAACCCGAAAAACACATTAGCTTTCTTTTGGTGCCCCCAGTGCACTATGTTGGACTTGCAGTACATTAAATAAACCTCCACATATTTTTCAAGCCTCCTTGAAATGCCTCCTTCAACCGTGAATGCTGAAGTTGATTTTCTGAATCCCAAGGATTTTACATTTATCCACTGGTGAATTTCATCTTACCAAACTCAAGCCAATGCTCAAGTCAGTGAAAATCTTTCTGGATCCTCGTTGTCATCCACTATGTTAGCTATACCAGCTGGCTTTGTATCAGATTCTAGTGCTGTCTACCAGCCTCCAGGTCATTAGCTTTCTTTTCTCAGGGAATTTAGATTCTTGCTTCACCATGACCTTCTCCATACCAACTTTTGCTTTTATAGTAGGGACTTATTAATACTGATGTGTCCCCTCAAATATCTGAACCTCCAAGTTCCACCATTTTCTTAACACCCATGACCTACTCCCTCCACAACTTTAGCTGGCATGTTTTTGTTCGATCATCAACCATAAGTGTTCCACTCCCATGACCAAAAAACTGTACAATTCCTTTATCAGGTCATAACTTCCTATAATTCCATCTCTTTATACACCTTAAAACTTCTAAACCTATTCTTCATTCTCCCTGGGATCTCCAATCCGTTCATTCCCTTAAGATTTTCCTGGGCTACCACCCACCCTCTAATTTCACCTTCTTCCTTCCTGATCTCTATCCTATAATTAATGAGTTCAATTCTCTTTTATAATTATTCTCTTACATTCTGCCAAACCCCAACCCTGGATTAAAACAGATATCATTCTGTCTTTGGAGGTGATACCTCCACTCCTGCTTTTCCTCAGTCTTTTATTGACTCTGAGGGCTCCTCCACACCTTCTAAGACATTCTTGCCCACAACGGTCTATGCAGTGATAACCTGGATTAAATCCATCCATTTAAGTTCACTGACACCCAAGATATTGATGTTTAACCTTTCCATCTCTTGTCTGATCACATCGAACGTATTTCGGTTCACAGATCGTATATTCCCGGTTCCTATGCAATACTGACCTGACTTTCCTTTCACCACCAGCCACACCCACAGCTGAGCTTCCTTTTGGCTTTGGCCCAGCCACTTCATTAGTACTGCAGCTACTTGTAGCTCTTTTCTGCTCTTCCAAAGTAGTGTACTGGACACCTTTGCACCTGAGGGGCTCATCTTCCAATGCCATTTCTTTTATTATTTTAGTACCGTCTAGGGGGTTTTCCTGGCAAAGACACTGGAGTGCTTTGCCATTTCCTTCTCTAGTGGATCACCTTTTGTCAGAGATTAAGAAGAGGTGGCAAGAATGCACAGAAGAACGATACAAGAAAGATCTTCTTAACATCACCAACATCCACAATAGGTGTGGTTATTGATCTGGAGCCAGACATGCTGGAGAATGAAATCAAGTGGGCCTTAGGAAGCATTGCTAACAATAGGGTTAGTGGAGTTGATGGATAAATAGCCAAACTATTTAAAATCCTAAAAGATGACACTTTTAAAGTGCCGCACTCGATATGCCAGCAAATTTAGAAAGCTCAGCAGTGGCCACTGCATTGGAAACAATCATTTTATGTCCTAATCCTAAAGAAAGGCAATTTGAAGGAATGTTCAAATTATCAAACAATTGCATTCATTTCACATGCCAGCCAAGTTATACTTAAGATTCCACATGCTAGGCTTCAGCAATATGTGAACTGAGAATTACCCAGAGGAGCAGGCTGGTTTTTGAAGAGGCAGAGGAACTAGAGACCAAATTGCCGCCATTCACTGGATTGTGTAGAAAGCTAGGGAGCGCCAGAAAAACATCTACTTCTACTTCATTGAGTACACTAAAGCCATCGACTGTGTGGATCACAACAAAATGTGGCAAGTCTTCAAAGAGCTGGGAGTACCAGATCATTTTACTTGTCTCCTGAAGAATCTGTATGTGGGTCAAGAAGCAATAGTTAAGGGGGCAGCTAGGTGGCGCAGCGGACAGAGCACTGGCCCTGAAGTCAGGAGGACCTGAGTTCAAATTCGGTCTCAGACCAAACACTTGACACTTACTAGCTGTGTGACCCTGGGCAAGTCACTTAACCCCAATTGCCTAAAAAAAAAAAAAGAAGCAGCAGCAATAGTTAAAACCAAACATTGGACAACTGATTGGCTTAAGATTGGAATAGGAGTACGACAAGGCCGTATGTTGTCGCCTTATTTATTTAACTTATATGGAGAATACATCATGCAAAATGCAAGGCTGGATGAATCAAAAGCCAGAATTAAGATTGCTGGAAGGAATATCAATATTCTCAGATATGCAGACGATGCCACTCTGACGCCAAGAAGTGGAGAGGAATTAAGAAGCCTCTTGATGAGGGTGTAAAAGCTGGCTTGAAGCTTAACACCAAAAACACTAAAATCTGGGCAATTAGTTTCATCAATCCCTGGCAAACAGAGGGAGAAGAAATGGAAGCAGTGTCTGATTTTATATTCTTGGGCTCAAAGATCACTGCAGATGGCAGCTGCAGCCAGGAAATTGAGAGACATTTGCTCCTTGGAAGAAATGCTATGGCAAATCTGAACAGCACACTAAAAAGCAGAGACATCACCTTGCTGACAAAGGTCTGCAGAGTCCAAACTATGATGTTTCCAGTAGCAATATATGGCTGTGAAAGTTGGATTATAAAGAAAGCTGAATGCCACAGAATCGACGTCTTCGAATGTGTGGTGCTGGAAAAGACTGTTGGGAGTCCCTTGAGCAGCAAGGAAATCAAATCAGTAAGTACTTCAAGAAATTAATTCAGGCTATTCACTGGAAGGTCAAACACTGAAGCTGAAGCTTAAATATTCTGGACATATAATAAGAAGATGGGACTCACTGGAAAAGACCTTGATGATGGGAAAGACTGAAAGCAAAGAGGACAGAAGAAGATAAGATGATAGATAGTGTAATAGAAACAATGAACTTGGACAGGCTTTGAGAGATAGTGGAGGACAGAAGGGCCTGGTATCCTATGGTCCATGGGGTAATGGAGAGTTGGACATGGCTGAATGACAGAACACCAACAACAAAAATCCTGGGTCACCCTAACCATGTCTCCTTTGCTGTTGGACAGAACTGGAGGAAGTCATACAATCAACTTGACTGGGTCGTCCATTATAAATTTATGTTAGCTAATCTCATCTTTGTCCTCACTATCCTTTTATTCGTCCCTAAATGATTCTTTAGTCCATTCCCTTCAGAGGCTGTTGCAAACCTTCTCTTTTCTCCTTAAGTCTCCCATTCAAGACTCCCCCACCCTCTCAGCTGAAGATCTTACCTCATATTTTGCTGAGAAAAAGAGAAACAATTTGCTGTGACCTCCTTCTTCTCCTCCTTTCCACATCTCAAACCCCCTTGATATCACCCTCCGTTTTCTCCTTTACTTCAGTCTCTGATGAAAAGATGACACTTCTCTATTATGTACCTTTGATCCCACTGCATCCTCTTTTCAGGCAGATGGCCCCTATGTTATCTCCCTTTTTCTCTAATGTTCAATCTCTCCCTGTCCACGGCTTCCTTCACTGATGTCCAAGTCTCCTTACGGAACAGCTGTTAGATCCTGCTGTGCCCCGAGACTGTCTCTACTCTTGTTGCTTCCACTTCCTGACACTGCTCACTGCTGGTTTTTCACATGCTGGTCTGGGTCTGTTTTACTAGTTTCATCGTCCATCTCTTCTCTCCTAGCCATGGGTGCCGCCAAAGGTCTGTCCCAGGCTCGCTTTCTCTTCTCTCTCATTTGATGGTTCACTTATCATCTCTGTACATGACTCCTAGATGTAGATACCCATTCTAGACTCTCTGCTTTACTCCAGTTATGCACTTCCAAATGCCCAGCGGACTTTTCAGGTTGTATGTGCAATTGGCATCACAAAGTCAACATGTTTCAAACAGAACTGATTCTCTTTCTCCTCATCTCCACCAAACTTCCTTGTTCCTATTAAGGGTAATAAAATCTTTCCAGTTACCCATGGTATTTATTAGCCTCAGTTCTTCACTCTCCATCACCCCACATATTCACTCTGCTGACAAACCTGAACATTTCTCCCTCCACAACATCTCTTGCAGTCATCCCCTTCTCTCTACTCACATGGCTATCACCTTTATTTAGACCCTTTCCCCTCTTTCCTGGACAATTACAACAGCTTCTTTATTGGTCTCCTTGCTCCAATTCATTCTCCACAAGCTGGCAAAATGTTTCCTAAAGCATAGGTCTGAGTATGTCACCCTCCCCCCCCCAAGCAATTAACTACAGTGTCTCCTTAGTTCTTTTAGGATCAAATATAAACCCTCTAGGATGGCATTTTAAGCCTCCTCAACCAGTTCATCCAATGGCTTTTTAGGACTTCTAAATTAATCAAGGACTTTTTTGAACTTATTTTTCTTTTCTTTTCTTTCTTTGTTTTTTTCCCATAGGCAATTGGGGTTAAGTGACTTGCCCAGGGTCACACAGCTAGTAAGTGTCAAGTGTTTGGTCTGAGGCTGGATTTGAATTCAGGTTCTCCTGACTTCAGGGCCCGTGCTCTATCCACTGTACTACCTAGCAGCCCCTTTTGAACTTATTGTAAGCCAATGACTGCTTGATTTAATAGGTAAGTGTTCTTATAAGGTATCAGGGCATAGTATTGTGATACTTTAAGCAGAATGAGGTGATTTGATTGACTCAATCTACTGTCATCCTTATAAAGAGAAAAAAAATGAAACTGTTCCTTTACTCAGGGAGCTTACATTCTATTAGAGGAGAAATGTACACATAGAAGGATATACAGAAGATACACAAAAAAATACAAGGTAGTTTGGAAGAGATCAGCTAGGTGGTACAGCAGATAGAATGCCTGGCCTGGAGTCAGGAAGGCTCACCTTCTTGAGTTCAGATCTGGCCTCAGACACTTACTAGCTGTATGACCCTGGGCAGGCCACTTCACCCTGTTTGCCTCAGTTTCTTCATTTGTCAAATGAGCTGGAGGAGGAAATGGCAAACCGCTCCAGTATCTCTGCCAAGAAAACCCCAAATGGGGTCACGAAGAGTAGGACACGACTGAAAAAGACTGAACAACAACAATAAAACAACAAAAAGGTCTGGAAGGGAGGGTTCTCGTAGCTGGAGGGATCAGGAAAGGATTCATATGGAAAGTCGTGCCTGAGCTGTGTCTTGAAGTTAAAAATAGGCTCTTAGAGGCCGAAGTGAGATGGGAGGGCATTCCAGGCATGGGGAAGAGCCAGCACACAGGCCCTGGATGGGAGAGGGAGAGTCCGTGTGAGGAACCACAAGGAGGCCTCAAAGTATAGGAAGGGAAATCATACATAAGGTTAAAAGGGCTTTAGCCACCCAACAGGGTTTACACTTTATCCTAGAAGCAAAGGGAAGTTTAACGAGTAGGTAACATGGCTGGATCCATACTTACAGGAGATCACTTTGGGAGCTTTGTGGAGGATGGATTGAGATGGGAAGAGGCTTGAGACCAGGGGACCAATTAGGCACAAACTTGTGCCATGGTGGGTGAAAGGCACCGACAGCTTGAACTAAAGCGGTGGCTGAGGGAGTGATGAGAAGGGGTCAGACTGGAGACAGGCTGCAGAGGTCGCAATGACATTTGGCAACTGACTGCATATGGGAAGTCAGCAAGAGGAACCGAAGAGAATGCCAAGGTTGCAGCCTGGGTTATTAGAAGCATGGTGGTGCCTTTAACGGGAACATGGAAGTTTGGAAGAAGGGTCCACTCTGAGCAAGTCATCTTTTCTAGGATCCTCTTACTTTCCCAAAAATGGCTAAAAAGGATTGTTGTTGTCCTTTGCTTCCCTCACCAGCTTCAGCTCATTCTGAACTTCTGAAATCCTGATACTATTTTTTTGGGGGGGGGAGTTAGGCAATGGGGTTTAGTGACTTGCCCAGGGTCACACAGCTAGTGTCAAGTGCCTGAAGCCGGATTCGAACTCAAGTCCTCCTGACTCCAGGGCTGGTGCTCTATCTACTGTGCCATCTAGCTGCCTACACACACACTTTTTAAAAAAATCTAGATTGGATGGTGAGTTCTCTGTGCATCTACATTTATTTCTTCAGACAATTCCTGTTTTACCCCTGTACTGTAATTTTCCCTTTGTGTCTTCAAAAGTTCATTCTTGAGAATTTCCCACCCCTCTTAGGATGATTTCTCTTGTAAAAATTTTAGAACATGGGATCTTATCTATACTTCTCCTGAATCCTTTGAAATCTACTTTCCTAGACTATAATTTACATATCAGACTATGTCTAGCTTTCCTTTCTTCTACCACAAACTCTAGGAGGGAGTGATCATTTCTCAGTATGCCTATCATTTTCATTCTAGTAAACAATTCTTCCTTGTTAGTGAGAATCAGATCTAGAGTAGAATTTCTCTTTGTGTTTTCCACAGTTTTTTAAGGTTGAAATTTTCATTAAGACAAGTTAAGAAGTTATAAGCTATTTTGTGTTTGGAGAGGAGCAGGGAGAGGGAGATTCAGAGGAAAGAGAGAAAGAGGAGAATTATTTCTAGATAATTAAAGATGTCGGGAAAATCGGAGTCCCCCATCTCTACTATACTATGTCATGCTTTCGCACTAGGCTTATAATTCATCTCCCTAATTCCTTATCTATTTCCTCTGCCTAGGTGGCTAATACTCACATCTTTTTCTCCTTCAATTTATCTTTACTCTCAAGCGTTCTCTATAATGCTTTTCCCTTCTGGTTTCTGCATTTTGTCACAGTTATACCTTCTCAATATAGAATACTTTCCCACACCTCTAGATAGCCTTTATCCAAAAAGAAATAAAGCTTCCACTTAGCAAGGATACTTTCTCCTCTTTTTATCTTAAAAAATCACCTATACTCCATTAGAATGGGCTATCTCAATTTAATTTAACAAACATTTATTGAACATCCACTATATCCTAGGCATTATGCTTGAAGCAAAGAGAGATTCAATGATAAGGAAGATATAGTCACTTAAATGGTCAAATAATATAGACAATGTTTAAAAGAGGAAATTCAAATTATTAATAATAATTTGAAAAATACTTAATATTAATATAGCTAAATTAAAATAACCATGAGGTACAACCTCATATCAGGGTTTAGAATATGGAAGACTCATTCCTGAGTTCAAATCTGCCTCAGACTCACTAGCTGTGTTACCCTGGTCAAGTCACTTAACCCTGTTTGCCTCAGTTTCCTCATCTGTAAATGAGCTGGAGAAGGAAATGACAAACCACTCCAGTATCTCTGCCAAGAAAACCCCAAATAGGGTACATAACTGAACAATTACTACCACCACCTCATATCCATAAAATTGACGTATGTGTGTGTGTGTGTGTGTGTGTGTGTGTGTGTGTGTGTGTGTGTAAAAGTGATGAAACTCTATGCTTGTGGTAGCATGGAGGGATTATTGGTGAAATTGCAAACCTGTAGAATCTTTCTGGACAATAATTGAGCAATACACAGTAAAAATTACCTCTCTCCCTACTCCGGCCATCAGACCCTTTAACTCAATCATTTCATTGTTGATGATAGACTGCGAAACATAAAGGAACTACACAGTCAAAGATTTTCATAGCATCATTATATGTAATTACAAAAAACCGGAAACAACCATGTCCAACAACAGAGGAATGGTTAAATAAGTTGTAGTATATTTACGTAATGGCATACTACCATAAAACTAGGAACGACGAGGAAGGAGAATACAAATAAGTATGGAAAGTCCTTTATGAAATAATGCAAAATGATAGAAAAGGAGAATGACGGTGTACACAGTATGACCAGGAACGAGAAAAGAATGCTGATAAGGACTTGGAAAGACTGGAACAATTGTTCTGATATTTTATATGCTGAAGTTAATTTTGTTTATAGAGATGATATGGAAGAAGTAGAAGTCCTTGAAAGCCATTGAGATTGGGTGAATCTGCTTCCAAGGAGTCTTGATGCAAAGACCTCGTGGTCAGCTGCTGAGCCAGGAGGAAGTATACAACTGGCTAGAGTGATCCCTCTCCTTGCTGATGGTGAGCAAGGCCAGGCCAACAGGTGGCTCCAGCTGCGGAGATGTGGGACTAGCAGCCTACAGGGCTGATACTCAGCCATGAGGGCGGTGAGTGACATTCGTGTTGTGATTGTTACCTTGTTTGTGTTCCATCATCGTCAGAGGGGAAGGTGCACTGGAGAGGACTCCCACTTGAAAGAATGAATCACTAGAGATATAAGAACGAGTTTGTCCCGGAGATCAGTTTGAGGAGGCTTGGCCCGGCTGAGCACCACCAGCAGCCCAGGTGCTGTGGCTGGCAGCACAGGGCGTGACCCTGGTCAGCAAATACTTCCTAGCAACTGCTTTAAGTATGAACTTATTCTCCCCAGGGATCAAGAGGAGAATGTGCCCAATTTCAGGGGACTGTTTATACTTCAGGTCTTGCTATTTCTTTTCAGTAAATATTTTGTGAAAGTTAATTGAGGGCAACTAGGTGGTGCAGTGGCTAGAGCAACCAGGCCTGGAGTCTGGAAGACTCAAGTTCAAATCTGACCTCAGATATTTACTAGCCGTGTGACCCTGGGCAACTCACTTAACTCTGTTTTCCCGAATCCTGAGATGGAGAAGGAAATGGCAAACCACTCCAGTACATTTGCCAATAAAACCCCAAACGGGGTCAAGAAGAGTCAGACACAACTGAACCACAATGAAAAAGCTGACTGATGTTAACTGGTTAAGCTGACAGTGAGATGCTAATCACTGGGTCGAGTCACTGCTATCTATGAGATAACTGGTAATTTGCTATTGGGACGAATCTGTCAGACTGGGGCTCAAGGCAGTGGCATTAGAAAGACCTTCCCAAGTAGCTAGCTGCCATTCACATACCTGACGTTCCAGTGTGTGGGAGCCGGATAAGGAGGAAGATCCCCAGAATTTATGTTGCTACACTTATATATACGTGCTTATTGTACAAGCACCTTTTAAGTAGGGGGTTGTTTCTTTTATTATAGCTGTATTTCCAGTGGCTGACACAGAGGGGACACTTACTAAACAACGAACGACTGATTGAGGGGGAGCATTATGTTATTGAGGCTAGAAAGACATGTTGAATAGAGGAATGAAAAAGCATTTATTAAGCACTTTTGAAGTACCCAGGCTCCATGGGGAGTGCTGGGAATATATAGAAACAAGGGCTTAAATCTGAGCCTCCAAGGATCTTCCATTTTAACAGGGAAAGGCAGTACAGGATGGTACCAAGGTTGAGGAATTTTAGTCTGGGCATCACAGTGAAGGTGAACTGAGGGATCTGATGGGCACACCTGCTCCACAAGCAATGGGGGTGTTGATTCAATAACTGTGCCTACGGCAGGAGAGCTGGGGAGCTTATGTGTAACCGTGCATATGGTCAGATGGCCTGGGATGTGAAACTGTGATCTGGCTGGGGTCCAGCTAAGTGAGTTTGCATCCATTTACTCATCAAACAAGACAGCTCAATCCCAAAGTGAAGAATTCTCAAACTGGATGGATTAATTGTCTCGGGAAATGGGACTGGCTGAGGAGGGATCAGTCAATAAAATTTATGAAGAGCCTACTATGTGCCAGGCATAGGGATACAACAGTGCCTGGCCTCAAGGAGTTCACAATCCAACCGGCGAGACACGTAAACAAATCTGTCCACATAAGCCATGGAAGGGATAAATAGGAACTAACAGACAGAGAGAAGGCACCAGAATTAAGCTAGGATGGGAAAGGCTTCCTGTGGAAGATGAGATTTTAGCTGGGACTTAAAAGAGGTCAGGGAAGCCAGGAGGCAGAGAGAGGAGGGAGAGCCCGGGCACGGAGGGCAGCCAGAGACAGTGCCCGGAGCCAAGAGGTTCATGGCACAGCCAGGAGGCCAGGTCACCGGAGGGAAGACCAGGGAAGCCTGGAAAGGCGGTAGGGGCTTGGCTACGAAGGGCTCTGAATGCCAAGCTGAGTGGGAAATGAAGGAGGATGGCCCCAGGCGGAGGGAGCCCAGAGGCGGACGGCCACCCCCCCCCCCCCCCGCAAAAGTCCGGGCCGGAGGCGATGCGGGGCGGAGGGCTGGCAGCGTCAGAGGGGAGGGGGCGGCACAGAGGTGCGGGGCGGACTAAGCGGGAGAGAGCCCGAGCCGGAGGTGGGGGGCGAAGCGTCGGGGGCGCCGGGCCTCACTTTCCCTTCTGATTAGACACCTGGAGAAGTACGCCCCCTCCCCGGCCTGAAACGGGGTCACGTGTTTTTGGTCGCAAGACCGAGGGACTTTTGGGCTGGGAAGGGGAAAACGGGGCTCCAGGTGGGATCAGAAGTCGCGGGTTCGAATCCTGCCTCCGACACCATGGGGGGGCGTGTCTTGGAGGGAAGTCACTTTAAACTCGGGGCCTCAGTTTCCTCAAAAGTAAAACGAAGGCTGTTGCTCTTGATCAACTATTTCCCCCCCATCCCCCCGCCCTGCTGGTACAGACTCAGGGTCGGCGGGGTCGGGGGTCACAGTGGACCTAGGAGTCCCTCCAGCCCAGCCCCCTCCCTTGGTCGACAAGGGCTCTGAGATCCGAGGGGGCGGCCCGAGGCCAGTGTCAGCGGTGGGATTCGAACGCAGGCCCTTTGCCTCTGAAATCGGAGCTCTTCCCCCTGTACCGCATCTGCCCCAGCACTGTCAGGTAGCAGGGGACTCCAAAGGTGCCTCCCACAGAGGTTTCTTAAGGCTGTGCCAAGGGTTGAAGGGGAGTAGGGAGAGCGCTGGGTCTGGAGTCAGAGGTCCTGGATTCGAATCCTACCGGTCACATGCCGGCCTGGAGGGAGCGCTCGCTTCACACTCAGAAGACGCCACTTACCTCTCGGGGCCTCCGCGGCCTCATCGGTCAGGTGACCAGGCTGGACACCGGCCTCCGAGCACCCGCCCTTCTCCACACCCGCGAGCCCGAGGGCCACCCACGAACCCCGCCTCAAGTTACTCCGCCCAGCCTCCGCCTCTCGGAGCCCCACCCCCGGCGCTCTCCGAGGAGGGGGCGGGGCCTCGCGGCCGTCGCCATGGCAACCGCGACAAGATGGCTTCCGTGATTGACGGGATAAAAGGTCACGACCACGAGGCGCTGAGCCTAGAGCAGCTTATACAGCTGCGGAATTTCAAGGTGGGTGCAGCCCCAGCGTGGGGAGAGGTGTGTGGGGTGTGTGTGGGTGAAGGTAACGTGAACACCGTGTGTTGGATGGGTCCAGAAAGGGTCTTCCCCTCCCCCCTCCACACACGGCGCTGGGGCTCGGCCCGGGGGGCTGGGCCAGGCTTCCTCTTCCCCGCCTCGTCCTCGCCCCCTCGCTGGGCGCCCGGACTCCGGGTCAGGCCTTCTCTCCCCGCTCAGGGAATGTGGGCTCAGTCCCGGGGGTGGGGGTTGGGCAGGGCTTCGTCTCCCCCGTCCCCTCCCTCCCCAAGCAGGGAGCGTAGGGCTCAGTCTGGGGGCGGGGCCTCCTCCTCCCCCGGTCCCCCATGGTGGGCGGGGCCCCAGCCGCGCCTTCCCTCTCCCCGCCCAGATCCGCACGCGCATCGCGGACGAGCAGTACCTGCGTTCGCACAAGGAGGTGGAGTTGCTGCTGAGCGGCTTTTTCAGGTAGGAGTCCGGGAGGCCTGTTAAACCCGGCATCAGCCGCTCGGGTGCTTTGGGGGGAGGACGGGACGCGCGGCCTCGGAGAGCCCCCTGCTCATCCCCGGCCACGGCCCGAGCCTGGTTCTGCAGCCGCCCCGAGGCCGGCGCCGGTCCCCAGAGGTAAGTTAAACTCTTGAAACACCAGCAACTTCACAACCACCGTGATAATGGCTGGGGGTCACTGCTAAGTGGCTTCGGTGAAAACGGGACCATTCCTCAGATTGCTTGGAAATGACCCCCACCCCAACCGGCCCTTCCACCTGGCGTCGGCAGCGAACGGCTGTGACGGCCACAAGACGAGGAGCAGGATGACAGATCTCCCGGTAATGAAAAGCGCACTAAGACGCTGTCTACAAGGGCCCAATGAAACCAAAGACAAGATGTCTTAGTGCAAAAGCTGACTAAAGAAAAAAGGAGAATGAGTTGGGGGCAAGGGCGCTTTTCACGGAAACGAGGGGCTCTCTTTGCTAGGCCCCTTTGCCTTCCTTTTAAAGTCATTTTCTTAATTATTTGGGACCCTTAGGGGGTGGACAGAAATAGATTCAGATCTATCTATGTTACTTCGTAAACAGTATTTTTTCAATCTAAGAAAAGGTTGAAGTTGTGGGCCAGAGGAGTTTTGAGGACTCACTGTCAACGTTATCTATTCACTGCCACCACCACGCATCATCAAAAAGTTATCTGAAGGAGTGAAAGTAGGTTGTCTTTGTTCGAATAATCATGCAATTCAAGTCAACGATGATTCACCGAGACCAGAGTTAAATCCACATTAATAATCTAGCTCTGCCGAGGGGTTGGACTATTTTGGGGAAGTGTGAAAGGCAGTCATAACTGCATGTCAGGTGAGCTTTTCCCACTTAGCTTGAAGAATTTCCAGGAGGCTGGGTCACTGAGAATTGGCTGTGTCTGTAAATTAGGGGATACAGTAAGGACAGAGGATTCATATCCCTGCCCCCTTGGCCCTGAGGGGAAGTAGTGTGAGTAGTTGCTATGGAACATGTTTGTCACTGGATGACTCCTGATTGTGCCCTTAAAGTCCTTCCAGCAACCTCTTTGGCCCCTTCCTAATCCTCTTTCCTCTGTGCTCTCAGGGCCGGTAAGATGAGAAGCAGTGGAAAGGGAATATTTCAGGTTTGCCTACTGTCTTTATTGCTGGGGAGCAACAGAATGAAACATATTCAGTTTCATTTTTTTGGATGCTTCCGATGGCCAGAGAAAGACTGCAGAATTCCCACCCCAAATGCCTGCCCTTCGCTCTTTGCAGGGTTTAACTTGGTAGTATTTAGCTCCAGGACTGACCTAAGTTGTGTGGCACTTTCAATTGGATTCCCCATAATCTTACACTGGTGCAGAGAGATCTTCCTACTTGGATCTTTTGAATCCTACTGTTTTACTGTTATTCATTTACAAACCTCAGATATGTACTGTCATATATGTAAAACATGCCTGTGTATATAAACACAATAGACAGTTTCAAACTTAGAGATAAAGCAGGGAACTAACTTATTTTACATAGCTTAAAACCTCAGGTTTAGTCTGAGGTACACAATGTATTAGATAGTAGTTTTCTGTCTTTCTCTTTTATTAGACAAAAAGAGGAGGTCAAAATCCATATGGCTGTGCAGTTAAGGGGTTCCCAGATATAAAAGTGTATTACTTTATTTAGTCAAGGCCTGAGACGGATGTGTGTGGTTGGTGCTTGAGGGGAAGTCCAAAAACTGGGAAAGTAAGGAAAAATGAATCGTTATAACTGCTGGCTGATACAGCACCACCTGTATTCTACATTTCCCAGTATAAAACAGGGTGGGAAGCCATGGTAACCTTTTCCTTTTAGAGAATTTCACCTCAGTCTGTTGGAGGACTTTCTTCCATTTCCAATTTTAAAATGTTAATCATTGAGAAAATGGGATTATTTTAAACCAACCTGGCCCATTCCACAAGGTGTGGGATACCTGTGTGTGTTTCATTTGAAAGCAGGAATTCTTAATCCGGGGGTCCAGGGGCCATAAGAGGTCTGTGGATAGACTTCAGGAGGCTCATGAACTCAGATGGGGAAAAATTATATCTTTACTTCAAAGAATTGGTTTTCTTTGTAATCCTAAGTATTTTATGCATTTAAAAACATGATTCTGAGAAGGTGCTTTAGGACATAAGGTTCTAGAGCCCAGAGTAGAACAGCATAAAAATGTTTGGTTTTTTTTTCTGTCAAGAACCAATCAGGTTATAATTCATTTGGAAATAAAAAGGACTTCCAATAGTTACGCTATGGATTAACCTGCTTTTTCTTTCTGATGAGAATACCTAATGAAGTCAAGAATTTCTTATTTTTAAGTCTTTTTTTTCCTTCCCTTACCCTTTCGTATTCTCCAGAGAAATGCTTTTGAAAAGGCCAATGGATATCCAAGAGTTTGCTGCCGGTGAGACTATCATTTTTTGGTGTTTGATCAAATCAGGGAAAAGCTATTGCAGGTTTAGATTGATTGGCAGAATCTCTGCAATATGGGGTCTACTTGGAATCCTGGAAAGTAGGGGCCCTTTTCTTTCATGGTCATTTCCTTAGACTACAGTCAGGCGAGAGAGGAGGCAGAACCTCCCAGGGGAGGTATTTGTTAAGTGCTACATCAGGGCCTCCCTGCACTCAAATGTTGTTTGCTGTTTCTGTGCTTTTGAATGGGGGGGGGAGGAGCCCTGCACTCCATCCTGGGATAGACCTCCGCCTCTTATAACCCTGGCTTTCTTCAGGGCCTAGTTCAGGAAGTGGCACCTGAACTAAATGCTAGTTAAACAAAGGACCACACACTCACAAGGGAGGCACTGGCATCACCATCTCTGGAAGTCTTTAACGGAAGCAGAGCTCTTCATGCAGTACTGTTTGGTTAGGAGGTGGTGGATGTGCTGGCCAGATGACCTCTTGGTTCCCCTTCTGGCCTGAAGAATTAGTAGCAGGTATCTTTAGTCCTATCTAAGCAGATCTGTGCTACCAAGCAGATACTGCCTGATCCATACTCTGTCTGTAGAAAACCTTGCTTTGTTGTCTTCCTGTGTTCTGGCTCTCCCCAGTGAGGAGATGTTCTCAGAGGGGGTGTGAAATATAAAATTCAGGAGCCAAAAAGCCCAGATAATCCATCTTCAGAATGTTCCCTGGGCTTCAGCAGGCAGATAAGCAAATAGAGTTCAACCAAGGGCAGCTTAGTCTGTGGAGACTAAATCATAAGTGATGTTGAGATTAGGCTCCCTGTCTTATAGTAACATAAACTGTCTACACTGTGTCCTTTTCCCCCACTCAAATGACTTCCTGTCTTTGCTTCTTAACCCAGAGTATTTCACAGACCCAACGCTTCCTGAGAAGATAGAGGCGAAGCTAATTGAAAAACAGAAGCAATAGCAATTAGCGGAACCGTGATGTTCTGAAAGCACAGGTGAGGGAAAATCTAGTTTTTGGAGTGTTACCTGCACCCACTTTGCTTTTATGAAAATATGCACTGTTGTGTCCAAGGCCAAAAAGAATCTCGGCAGAAGACCCAAATTTAAAATATTTGATATTTCAATTTATTGAGGTTGTTGGTGGAGGGGAAGAGAGCAAGTAGAGTCACTTAATGTGACAGGAGTGGGGAACAAACCTGTGGCCTTCGAGGTCCTTGGGTGCTGCCTTTTGACTGAGTCCAAGTTTACAGAACAAATCCTTTTATTTAAGGGGATTTGTTCTGTGAAGTTTAGATTCAGAGGGCCGCACTTGAGGACCTAGAGGGTCACATGCGGCCTGGAGGCTGCAGGTTCCCCACCCTTTTGTTAGGAGAAGCAAGAAGTATTTAACCTAGTGAGACAGGAGCAACTGAAGGCATGAAGAATAAATGTAGGGAAAAGGGACAGTTTTGGTGAGCATCGAGTCTGGTGAATTTTGCTTTTCCTGTTCGATTCCAGACTTTTGCCACCTCCTTGGCAGGGAGGTGCTCGAGGGGTCTGTCCCACACAGTGCTAATGATTCACCCCTCTTTTCTGTGTTGGGATGGGATTCTTCATGGCGGAGCGTCAGGAACTAACAAGGTTATTTTCTAGTGCAAACACACCAGTGGCAACAGTTCAGTTTTGCTGTTAGGGCTGGTGCAGGTTTTTTAATCTAAAGGATTTCCGAAATAACTTTTTAAGACTGACCTGTTTGGAGGAGTGGGGCAAACTCCATACTGCTTGTGTAGCTAAACCTGTTCCTATTTCACAGGGTCATATGAAGATAAGAAGTTTTTTCCATCATCATGGGTTTGTAAGTTACCCTGGACTTTGACCCTTGTTATAAAGCTCTGCATTAAAAAAAAAAAAA
This sequence comes from Phascolarctos cinereus, assembly GCF_003287225.1. Lineage (NCBI taxonomy): Eukaryota > Metazoa > Chordata > Mammalia > Diprotodontia > Phascolarctidae > Phascolarctos > Phascolarctos cinereus. The sequence goes on along the minus strand of NW_027555958.1, from coordinate 42,923,268 downwards.
ACTTGGTTTTCCCTACTGTATTTCATCGCCATCATCTTCCTCCTGAACCCCTGTTCTGTTCCTTTTACTGACAAGATCAGGAGCAGGTTATTCTGTTTCACTGCAGAATCTCAAATGACTCCCTCATTCTGGAGACCTGTGTACCTTCTGCACGTTCAGGCCCAGCGCCTGGCCATAACACACTGGATGTTGGTTTTGTGGGTGCAAAAATAGGTGGGGATTTCTTACAGGGACACAGAGCAGAGGCAAGTCAAGTCCACACTAGTATTAGCTGCTTTTTATTCTTCACTATTAGCTGACAGAGAACCTTGTAACAATGGGGGGTGACGATCAGCTTTTTATCTCCGAAAAGGCAAGAATAGTGCGGAGGGCAAAAGGCAGTGAGGCTAGAAGCACTTCCATAGTGTTGAGTGTTATAAAACATGGAGAACAGCAGGCAGTTAAGGAGGGCCAGGCATTCTGCCCTTGACTCTTTAGAACAGGACAGATACCGAAGCTGATGGCTTAAGTTCAGCCCTGCTAAGACTGAAGGGACAGAGCAGATAAACTTTTGGTTTCTTTGCTGACCAAGAAGTCTTGGAAGTCTTGCTTGTTTGTCTTGCTCCAGCCTCTAAAATTTATCCTGTTCAGTGGCTCTGATTATCTTTCATCAGCATCACTATAGCAACACAGTCTAGAGTGGGAGTTGTGGTCAAAGAATTTTACAGCTGGAAGGGACCTTAGAAACAACAGGATCCCAGATTTAAGGTTGCAAGAGGCCCTTCAAGGTCACCTGGTCCAACACCCACACTTTAAACGTGAGGGGCCTGAAGCTCAAAGAGGTGATGAGACTTGTCCAGTTACACAGTAATTTGGAGGTGGCAGGGCTGGGCCCTACCCCAGGGCTGACTCGGAAGTGAAGGGCTTTCCCCAGTTACATACCAAGCTGCCTCTCTTATCTTTCAGTCTTTTTCCTGTATCATCATGGAAGGAAGCAAAGTGGGGCACTCTGAGAACTACCCAAAACTGAATCATAAATCTCTAGGTTTGTGGTGGGAAGCATTTCAATCATGTCTCAGCCATGGCATCTCTGCACAGCTGTCTTAAGAAGTGAGACAAGGCCCCTATCTTCAGACAACACACCAGTGCCTCTCACCTGTCATGTAGAGAGCACTAGAGTGGTGATCATGGGAACTTTACAGAATGAAGACTTGGTTTCTACCCTTAAATTTAGAGTGTGGGAGGCAGAGACACAGAGCATCTTTCAGTATAAGTACAGCAATGTTAAGGATGAGGCAGCATGGTATGGTGGAAATTTTCATGCTAGCCTTGTAACCAGAGAACTGGGGGTGTGTGTGTCAAACTACGGCTCGGTTGTTCCCTGGGTAATAATTCAACCCCTCTGGGTTTCAGTTTGTTCATGTGTAGCTTGAAGAGCTTGGACAAGATGAGCTCAAAATCGATGAATCTATATGAACAGCTAGGTATGTACGTGTATAAGATAGTATGTCATGAGACCTCATACCATGAGAGGGAAACTTCAGATATGGGTACTACCAGCGGAGACAAGGTTATTTTCTGTTTGGGGGTGTGTGTGTCTGTCTGTATCTGTATACAGGCCCTGGGCTGCCTTATAAAAATATGGGCTGGACTTTCATTTAAAGCTTTTCTTTTCTGCTCCTTCCTCTCCCACATCGGCAAAGACTTCCTAACCCTCTATGTTGTGAACGTAAAGGTGCAAAGGCTAATAAGAGCTGAGAATACCCAGTAAAGAGTGAGGGGGAGTCCCTGCTGCCTGGCCTGGGTCGTATGTAGCCAAGCAGAAAGACCAGGATAAAGAGGGGAGCTGAACTAGGAGTGGTGACTCAACATCCTTGCTTGGACTGGCGCCTTCTGATCCAGCTGCCTGTCTCCAGGCAGGACTGTACCATCTCAAGAACAGTTAACTGCAGGATTGTGAGAGTGATTCTTTTCTATTGGTGTTGAGAACATCGAAGTTCTTCATATCACAGAAATGCAGAGCAGACACGAGTTGGGCAGTCACTGAGACTCATCTATCCCTGACAAATGGTCCTCCAGCTTTTGCTCAAAGACCTTTGGTAGTTGCCAATATTGCCTGTCCCACTTTCAGACACTGAGCCTCTGAAATTCCAACTCCTTGTTTCTAGCTCTGCCCCTGGAACCAACTCTGGAATCAGGGTAATTCCCCATCCACAATTCCTAGAACAAGTATGTCACAGCATGGCCGATTTAGAGATAGAGAGGACCTCAGAGGTCGAGTCAAAACGCCTCCATTTTACAGAGGAATAAACTGAAGCTGCACCTCACCAGCTACTTGTGGGCTCTTCATCTTCCTGCGTCTGTCTTAAAAGTCTGCTGCCTTCAGCCCCACCTCTTTCTGAGAGCAGGGTCTTTGTCATGTCTTTCTATTCCTGATGCCTAGCATGTTGCCTCATGCCCAGTAAGAACTGAATATACTGTCTGTTCAGTGCCTCAAGTTTTCTAAATTCCTGGCACTTCCAAGGGCTGCCTAGTATGCTGTGCTAAGGAAGAGCCAGTAGACTACACTGGATCAACATCAAGTCCCTACTTTTCACCTTTCATTTATTTAGCACTTCCTGTGCCAGTATCTGTGCTAGGCACTTCAGGTACATACAAAAAAGGAAAGGAGTTTACATTCTATTGGGAAAAAACAACACGTACAGCGATAGTTCCAATACAGGACAACAACCATCTGGGTTCCACTACAGAATAGGTACACAGTAATTTTAGAGAGGAGGGCACTGGGGGCTTCAAGGGGAAGAGGTGAGGAGATGTCTAGAGACAGAGCAGAACTAGGGAATGAGCCTGGGCAGAGCAGCTGAAGCCAGAGAGGGGAACACTCAAGTGAGGGCACTACCAGTATAGGTCATACCTTTTCTACAACTTACAGTCTCAAGAGATACGTAGAGCATTTAGAGGTCAAAGAACTTGTCCATGGTCATACAGACCAGGGCTTCTTGAACTTTTTCTACTTGGGACCTTTTCAGCACTTGTTAAATTGTGGGTCTTGACCCCATATGGGTTTAAGAAGTGCTGAATTACATACAATATGTCAAGGGCAGGACTTGAACCCAGGTCTTCCTGATTTCTGACAGTAAACTGGCTACTGTACCTTCTTCAGTTAAGTGATATGGTCAGACATGTGCTTTTGGCAGCTGTGTGGAAGATGGGAGACTGGAAGGAGGATGACATTCAGGAAGTTACTGTAGTAGTCCAGGTGAAAGCATGAACTAGGGTGGTAGCTCTGTGAGGAGAGAGAAGGGGACAGATGGAAGAGATCCAACAAGACCTGTCAATAATTAGATACGGGATGTGAGGGGGGAGGAAAGAGTTGAAAATAATCAACAGACCTGCTTAAGGAAATAAACCTTCATAGAAGAGAGAACACATGGGGGAAAGTGTTCTATGGTAGAGGCGATCTTCTAGTGGGGTACCAAGGCCCAGTTAAAAATCTTACCTGACCTCACTTTGCTGCATCAGATAATGAAAGAGCAGGATTAAATCATTTCTTCCTTTTCTAATTGGGCTGCCTCACAATGCACTTAAAAAATGACCTTGGCGTAATCCAGCAGCCAACCTTGACTTAATGGATAGCCTTTCTCTCACTAATGGGCTCCGAGCTCATGCAGGACCATCTCCTCCCCTCAACTTCCATGAAAAACAAGTTAATGAGTCTTTTGGCCCCTATTCCAGAGTCTCCCAGCCACCACCCCCTACACATTTTAAGCCTCATGGAGAAGCAAAGGCAGCCTTCTCTTTCTAATCCTTTGTTCTTTTTAGTCTAGCAACCACTACAATAAAACTTGGGACTTCAGACAGATGCCACACACGAAGAATTATGAACGCAAGTAAATAATCAGTGTCTTTTGAGTGACACTAAACCTACCTGTAGGCCTTTTTTTTTTAAAACCTCACTTTCATTTCCAGCACCAAGAAAAGGAAACTGAGAGGCTGGCAAAGAACAACTTGTCCATAAAGAGCTGTAATATATGGAAATCTCATTTGTTTTCTCATTTACTATCTAGGGTTAAAGCTTAGCACCTCAAGAATCTGGCTCAAATACTTCTCATTCTTATGTTCTGTTCCCAAGTGATGACACCTCCAAAGACCACAAATCTCTTTATTGATGATCATGATGCAGGTGGTGGGCCGGCCATCTGTGGCCCACACAGTATAGAGAGATCCTAGGGATGCTAGTTAGGACTTCCATTTCTGTTCATTCAGAGGGGTCTGCCTGACTCTCTGTTTGGAAGATGCCCCGTGGTAAATTCCAATCCTCCTCATATCTCCAGACTCTGGTGCTTCCTAAGCAGGTCTGCAGTAAGGACACTGGATGGACAGCGAAAGGTGCTAGAAACACCCACGATGCAGTTGGCAAACACAGGGAAAGTGATGTGGCGTTCTCTCTGATGCCCTTGTACACTTAGACTCCAAACTAAGTCACAGTAAGGGAAGCAAGATCAAGGGTAGATCTATCTCTGCTCCACTGATTCCAGAGCAGGTACCTGGAAGGTATCTGGCTGCCACAGGTGGAAAAAGAAGTTTCTTACTGGTAGGGTCCATTTACTTGGCAGCTTGCTGGGCTAACCAATGCTTGTATCTCTTGGTCTTTGGCTTCTCAAAATTCACCACAGACATGGGGACCCTCACTGTGTCAAGCCCATTCACCTGTACATAAACAGACAGGACAACCAAGGATTGGAAATGACATCATCCCAAGACACCATTTAGCATCACCTTTTCAATTTGGTTTTCAATTAGAACAAGAAAAAGGATTCATGCAAAGGGGAAACTCACCGTCACCTCACACCAGTACTCGCCCCACCTTGTGATTGGCTCTTCAGGTAGCTTTAGGGAATGTGGAGATACTACCACGCCAAGCTGCAAGACAGCATTCAGTCTCATTGCTAATGTAAATTGCATATGTAAACCCTATCACAAAACTGCCATTAGAGAAAAGCCTCACCAAACTACTTCCAAAATTTTTCAGTCTTGCCCACTCCTGTGCAAAGATTTGACCAAAGCTAGTTTTGTTATAGTTTCAGTTTCCCAAGGGGGAAAAAAAATGGAAACAGAAGCAAAAAGGTACCAACTCAATCTCAGGATCATAAATTTAGGTGGAAAGCTTTTAGAGAGCACTGAGTCAACACCTTCATTTCACAGAGAAGGAAACAGCCCCACACTTGGTAAATGACTGCTGGAGCCCAGCCATAGATTAAAAGGCAGAGCCAGGGTTTGATTCTAGGACTCTGACCCCCAATCCATCACTCTCCACTGTAATACATAACAAATCCCAATAGCAACACACGATTACTATAGTGATCTCAATAAAAACCAAACTCTCCCCCAAATCTACCTTGTTATAAAGTGACAGTAGGCATAACTAATGCTATTTTTTTTCAGTGCTTACAGATTGTGGAAGGGAGCCTTTCACATAGCATTTGGCATAACCAAATGAAATGCTGTTTAAATAATTAGCCAAAAGTAAGTTGGTGGAGGGGGGGTTCCGGGGGGCATCTTTCATCTCTACTTCTTTCAGGCAATTGTTTAATGGTCTACTATGGTATATCACTTGCAAATGCCTGCTTGTTTTCTTCTAATAATCTTTACAGTTCATCCTTAAAATGATCCTATGATGCAAACAGGTCCAGTGTTACTCTCACTTGACAGAGGAGAAGCTGGAGTCCTAAGCTGTGATTTATCCAAAGGTCACACAGCCAGTAAAGAACAGATCAGGGACTCAAATCAAGGTGCTTGACTTCAAAGCCCTTTTGTTTGCTTTTCCATTCCACATCAATAATGAACCTGATCAGTGTATCACTGTTTTTCTAGCTTCTTTCTCTCCATCTAGAAAATAAAATCAGTTCTGCTTTATGTACCCCCAAACCTGAATGATGCCATTCCGAGGCCTGTAACCTAAGGAATGCCTTATATTTATATTACCCCTTTCCCCACCTCTCCTAACACAGAGATCTGCTATGAAGTCTGCCTAACAGATGCGGTCATCAAGGGATGAAACACTCACATTCTTGAAGAAGTGGCGGCAGACAATTTCAGGGTTTAGCTCCCACTTGACATTATTCTTCATTCCCACTTCCAGGTGGCAGCTCTTCAAGAATTTCACTGTCTGAGAGGCAGTGGGAGTGGGTAGATTAGGAACAGATTTGGAAGGGTTGTAGACACACAGCACGGAATGCTGGGTTAAATAATTTAGGAAGGAGGTACAAGTTATGCATTTCAGCCAAGAGGGCGATGTACCAACTGGCTGTCTTAAACTTATGATCCTAAAAGATTAATCAATTCAGCTTTCCCGATATTATGGAAGGATGGCTTAGGAAAGCCATCCCTGCTTATGTATACATCCTTCCTGGATAAAGTTCAAAATCCTTCTGCTTGGAATTCAAGGTACTTTACAATCTGGCCCTATCGTCTACTTATTTCTCAGAACTCCCCTGGGAGGTTTTATACCTTCCAGGGTTGTTGTGAAGATCAGGGAAGATAAATGTAAAGATAACTGCAAAGCACTTAGCGTGGTGCCTGGCACAAAGTAAGCACTATGTAAATGCTAGTTGTTATGATAATTATGAACTAGACAAAATAAGCTCCTTGAGGACAATGGCCATGACTAATGTTTCCTTGCAGCTCTCCAAAGGACCTAGCACTCTTACATAAGTCAAGGATTCCTCAATAGTAAGTAGATCTACAAACTGGATGCTGCCCCCTCTCCATTTCTACCCCCCCTCCTCAACACCTTCATACCACTGCTAGTTAGTCATTATTAGGACTTTAGGGGACTGAGAAAAAAAATCAAAAGTTGCTTCTCGTTAGAAAAAGACTGGGACTTCTGCAGGAGGTGTTCAAATTCTGACTGATGGATCCCCACTCACCGTCACACCAGTCTTGGTCTGGAGCTTCTCCAGCTTCCCCTCCTGCCGCAACTAGATTCGATAAAGAGCCAAGGGGAGAAAAAAAGAGTCCAGCGTAAATAATATTTCCCTCTTGCTTGAACAGGCAATAGGTTTGGGCTTCTCGATACCATTTCTTTCTGTTACTCTCCATTTTCAAATTAAACCTCAAAATTCAACTAGATAACTGTTTTCCTTCCTGGAAGACCCTAAAGGTTCTAAGCGCTGTTTCCTTTGCCTCTTCATCCCCCTGGTAGTGGCTCACCTGGTTTTCTGCCTCTAACATCTTCTTGTTCTCTGGTGACGGGTACACAGCCAGACCCTGAGGAAGCAGTTTATTCCGGCCCAGTGACTTCTTCACTGTGACAGTGTCACCTCGGATCCCGAGGTCTGCCAAAGGGAACAACATAAAGACTAAATATTATGTCAAACCCAAAAAGGGGAAGAGAGCAAACTGAAGAGATTCTTTCATTTGAAGCTTACTCAGAAGAGAGAAATATAGGCACATGTCAACTAAGGACATCCTTTGGTTTCTTTTATGACTACTTTTGAATATGATGTTCTCTATGCAGGTGTCTCCCTATTGAAAAATTCAAATATTAGAAAACATGATAGTGAGTCCTGACTTTGCTACTTATAAGATGTGTGACCTTGGGCAAGTCATTTAATCTCTCTGACAGCATTAGTTTCCTCATTTGTAAAATGAGGATAATAATTAGATACATTATTCCACAGGGTAGTTATGATGACCAAACAGTATGATTTTTGTCAAAGTAGATATGAAACCCTATAAAGTATTATTGTAAAATAAAATGAAAGAATTCACATTCCTGCTTACACATCATGATTATACTAATACTATGCTCTCACTTTTTATACTAAATTTAATTCAGTGCTACAAACATCTATTACAAGTTAAAGTGCTAGGTACACAGTAGGAATACAAAAGTACGATGCAGAACTTGTTTTCAAGGACCTTCCAATCTAATAGGAAGGAAATGTAGATACACATATACTTGTGACTCAAGGCAGTGAGGAAAGTACAAAAGAGAATCCAGGTAAGGTGCTATGAAAAGGGAAAGAGAAAGTGACTATCTTTGGAGGAGTAAAAGCCCAGGAAGAGAGAGTTTTCCAAGTTCTTCTCAACAGCCTAGTGAAACAGAAGTATATTATTAACTCCCCTTTATAGCTGAGGAAACTAACCTCTGAGATTTCTTAACTCTAAAAGTATAAGCTCATGAAGCTAAAAAATGTCCAGTAACTTGTTCAGAGAAAATAAAAGGAACAATCACAGAAATTTAAGTATAAAAAGAACTTCAAAGGTTACCTACCTAGTATAGACCCTGGGGATAGAAAGACAACAATGAAACAGTCCTTGCCCTCAAGAAGCTTATATTCTATTGAAGGAGACACCTACAAATACACAGACAAAATAAATATATAACAGCCTGCCATCTACTTAGGAAATTTTGAGAAGACACAAAGCTGGGACAAGCTGATGTTTAAAGATCAGTACACTGAGCCAAATAAAATATAATTAAATTTAATAGAAATTAATCAAATCATTAAGGTATTAAATGTAAATCTTACACTTGGGTTACAAAAAATCAGCTTTGAGACGAAGGACTAATCGGTCAGTCAATCACCAAGCTTTTGTTAAGCACTTACCATGTGCTAAGCACTGGGGTTACAAAGAAAGGCAAAAGCAGACCCTCCCTTCACGGCACTCACATTCTAACCAAGCAGACTACATGTAAATAACTAGGTACATACAAGATATCTACAGACTCCGTGAAAGGTAACCTCATCTTGTAGGTGACATTTGACCTGAGGTAAGAAGGGAAGGAATTCTTCCCCACAAGAAAGGGCCATCAAGTGCAAAGGCAGAGAGAGGAGATGGAGGATTATGTGTGAGAAAAAGCAACTATGTCAGTATATCTGGCCCGCATGGAGCGTAGTGCAGGATAAGAGTAGAAAGGTAGGAAGAGGCAAGTGGGAGGTGATGAGCACCTGAACTATGGTGATGGCTATTAAATGTAAAGTAAAGTAGGAGTAAAGAGGGTGCATATGATGTGAGGGTAAAGATGCCCAAGGTTAGGCAACATATGAGATGCGTGGGGGGAGAGGAGGTTTTGAGAAAGACTAAGCCACTAGAAGAATGGCGCTGCCTTTGACAGTAACAGGAAAGTTCACAAGTAGGAGAGGACTTGTGGAAAAAGAATGAGTTCTGTTTTGGGTATGCTGAGTTTGAGATGTTTAAGGGACTGGACATCCAGTTTAAGATAGCCAAAAGATAGTTTGACTGAAAAGCATCTGAGGGGAGCAGCCAGGTAGCTTAGTGGATAGAGCTCTGGCCTTGGTGTCAGGAAGATCCAAGTTCAAATCCTGCCTCAGACGCTTGACACTTCACTTAGCTGTGTGACCCTGGGCAAGTCACTCAACCTTGACTGCCTCACCAAAAAGAAAGGAAAAAAGGGATCTGAAGGTTTTCATGGACTACAACCTCAGCAATATGACAGGTAAAAAAAAAAATGTGGTTTTTGGTTCCATTAAGGGAAGCCAGAACATAGGTGGTAATAGTCCAGCTGGTCAAACTGTGTTTAGAAAAATGTGTTCACACATAACACTCACTAGCTGTGTGACTCTGGGCAAGTCCCTTAACTTGATTGGCTCTCTTAAAAAAAAAGTTTTCAGATCTGAGTACAGAGTTTTAGGAAGGACACTGATAAACTGGAGAGGGTGAGTACAGAGATTGGGGATTGGGAGATAAAGGGATTGAAGGTCGTGCCATACAAGGATCAGTTAAAGGAACTTGGGATGTTTAAACTGGAGAAGACTTAGAGCGAACATGATGTCTTCAAGCATTTGAAGGATTATCACATACAAAGGAGCTATAAAGGAACAATGATATTTTGGGATATTGTTAAGGTATGGCTATGGCAGAAAAACCTCTGCTTCCTCACCTCAGGCAATTTTACTTTCTCATGGACATTTCGTATTGTGCTATTTCCAAAATTTTTAAAAAGCTTATCTGGCCAGCATAAAAGGAAAACCTATGGAGGTGATTCAGAGTGAAGTCAGAAAACCATAAATGTATAAGCACTGAATACAGTTACTAAATTGGAAGAAAATCTTGGGTAAGGATAGTAAAAATTTCAATGCCTTGCCCATAGGATCTCTCCTAATGGGGGTTTTGTAGGATACTTGTCCCGGAACCCATTTTCACGCTCAGGTAAACAACAGATATTGGATACACTCATTTTTTTTTTCCCTGAGGCAACTGGGATTAAGTGACTTGTCCAAAGTTACACAGCTAGTGAGTGTTATGTGTCAGAGGGCAGATCTGAACTCAGGTCCTCCGGACTCCAGGGCGCTCCCTAGCTGCCCCAACACCCATTCTTTTTAAAGAAAGGCATAACCTTTTTGGGATTAATGTACGGAACAATGTCAGGGAAGCAGAGAAAATTGCTCTTTTCAATCCACCTCCAAACTTAACTGGTCATTTCACCCATGGCCCCTGAAAGACCTCAGGAGTGAGCTCCCCTCCCCCCTTAAAAATTCAGTTAACTCCTTAATTACCCCCGGCCTAACAGGCTTCTCATGCCCCTCTGCTCGGTAGCACCTGCTGCAGAAGAGTCAGGGGCTGAGAGAACGGACAAAACTCAAATCTGCCTGTGAGGATTTGCGAAAGGTCAGAGGTTGTGGCCCAAAGGGAGTCTTTGGTTTTATCTACAGATGTCCCACAGATTCTCTGGATCCCCTCCTCCTGGCACCCCGCACCCGGCCTCGCTTACTCTCCACCGTCCGGGTCAGGATGAGCTCCATGGTCCCCTGCGGCTGGTGCTGGGTGTCCTCCACCAGCCGGTAGACCCGGTGCCGCCGGCGCAGACGCGGACTCCGGCCCTCGGCGGCCAGCGGGACCTTCCACCAGCGCTCCACGATCACCGTGCTCTGGCCCGACACGGGGGACAGAGGCGGGATCGGTCAGCCTGCGCGGGCCGGGCCCGGGGGATGACCCCGTCACTCAGCCCTCTCTCTTAGGGGCGCCCCGACCTGTCAACCCGCCCACCCCAAGCCCTGGGCGCGGGGTCCCCGCTGCCACCCTCCCCTCGACCCCGCCGCTCGCTTCCCCCGCCCCCGCCGCCTCCAGGGCAAGCCCTCGGACCCCTCACCCAGCTGTGAGAGAGGCTAAAATTACGCTCCAGGCCCGGAGTTCCGGCCCCGAACCGGGGCAGAAGCCCCTCGGCTGCGGCCAGCAGCACCGGGCTCAGTCGCACCGCCATGGCCTACGAGACCAAAGAGGCAAGGGCGCCGGCGACGGGCAGGGAGGAAGGACCCCAGCGCGGGCCACAAGGGCTCGACCGGGACGCGCCTGCGCCAGAACGTACTGCGCCTGCGCGTGCGAGGACAGGCACTCGGCCTGGCCTCCCTAGGGTTTCTGGCTGGAAGGGTCCTTGGGAAGCGCGGAGTCAAATCTCTACAAGAAGACCTAAGGAACCGAGGCCCAGAGGAGAAATGCTTAGGCTGTCAGATGTTTCTTGGCAAAGGCACGCGCAGGTTTGAAGCAATCATCCGTATGATGCCGGCCCTCTCCACAGTTTGTTTTGGGCAGTTTGGGGGCCACAGTCTTAGTAAAATTAAGAAAAGCAGCCTAACTTTGCAAAAACCGACCAAACCAGACCCAGACAAAGCTCAGCCCAAGGAGGCAGGAGAGCTGGACTCCGGCTGTCGGGCTCAGAGACTCTTCCTGTCGAGGAAGGGGCCTCCTGTGCATTAGCCAGAATCATAGGACGTCCCCCCCATGAAAGAGAGAGAGAGAGAGAAAGACAGACCACCCTCAGAGACCATTTATAATCAGAGGGCTAGACCACCCTCAGGCTGTATCAGGAGAAGCATGAAACGGAGACAGATGGATGCTCCACGAAGCTCCACGAATGGAAGAGAGGTTCCCTGTAAATGGCTAGGTGGCTTCCAACGTTGTGCTGGAACAGTATAAGGTTTCTCAAATAGAACACACAAAAATGATGACCTAACTATCCTCGTAGTTAAAAAACCAAGTGGATGAAGACAATATTTTTCAGAGTCTATCTATTCTGCACATAGTAAGCACCTAATTTACGTTAAATTGAATGAACATTGACCTTGGGGAAAGAGAACCCTTAATCTGTAGATAAATCTGCTTTCAAATCTGCCCAGTTATTGAAGGGCAAGATGAACTCTGAAGGAGCTCCTGTTCTGCCAAATTAAAATGCCACAGCAGAAATGAATTAAGCAAGGAGATTAACAAATGCTAGGTTATGGGCCATATAAGAGGGAACTGGTAGCTTCATCAGTTGAGAAAAGACGTGACCAGAACACTTCTTCCCTTGGATTACAGCTTTGCAATGGAGAATACCTTTCAACCTTTCTCTCCTCAAAGCAGCACTACTAGAATGGGGAGAGGAACTACTCTTTGAGGGAGGATGGAATGACTTTCAAAGAGTAACATTGGAAAGCCTGTGTGTTGTCTCTGAGATAAATGGTACCTTTGAGCTGGTGGGTGAAGTAGATACAGAGCAACAATGTGGTCCTGAGATGGGTTAGGGCCAGGGTTTCTCTCCGTGTCACAGTGGGACTGTCTCTGGCCTAGCGTCACGGGTCACAATGGTAAATAGGTAGCAGTCCCCAGCTCCTCTCTCCTCATCTCACTTTGTTGCTGGGTGGCACTGAATTAAGAAACTGCCTTGTCAAAGGCTGTGCTTTCCGGTATATTCCCTTTCATATATCAAGAAAGGGAAAAAACGAAACTATTTGTACCCACTCTGCTCTCCTTTTGCCTACTTTAGTTACTGTTACAAGTACCGGTTCACTGTTCAGGAGAAAATGATGCCTTGTAACCCTTGTTTCAGAAGGTAATAGTTCTTTTAAACTCCTCCCTGGCCACAGTTGCTCCTTCAAACTAGTCCTTTGTCTGCATTTCAAATTTCAAAATAACTCACCAACTGGCAAGGGGTGGGAAAATACTGAAATAGGGTGGCAGTTTGGGATGCCTCTTCTCTGGTGAGCTCTCAGTAATAAAGATGCTGCATTAGAAGACGGCAGAGGGGGACTGATATAATGACTTGGGGAAAGGAGATGGTATGAGGGGGTCCAGTGCTCCACATCCCTCCCCCCCCATACACAGATGAACTCCTAATTTAGGCCCTTGCTTTTTTGCTAGCCTCACCGTAACTGAGAGGGATAGCCTGACACTGCGACCTCGGTGCTGCCTCCAGTGCTCCTGAGTCCCTAGCAGGCCTCCAGGTGGGCAGAAGCACTGAACAGGGAGACCACAAGCAGCTCAAAGAGCTGTACTCAGTAAGTGGACTCTAAGTTGGGACCCTGCACCTCTACCTCCAGCCCAGGTCTTGCTCTCCGTAGTGATATCCTAGGCAAATAGCCAGTTGAAGGAGAAACAGTGATAATTTTAGAGTTGTAAGGGAATTTAGAGATTTAGTTGCAGCTTATTTTACAATCAAAAAAGCATAATTACTCAACGTGACAAAGTTAGAACTAGAAACCAGGTGTTCTGCCTTTCTGTGTTCTTTTCCCACTCTAGTATATCCTTAGTATGACATACCCAATTTTGGTTTTCTTACACACAAGCAGGAAGGGAGAGAACAAACCTCAATGATGAAAGAATTAGCAGAGTAGGCAGTGAGCAGGAATCTGGCATAATTGCCTTGAAAACAGGACAGTATTGCTGCCTTGGGAAAGATTTTTGCTGTTGGAATGATGGTGAAACAAAAGAAGAAACAGTCTTCAAATTCCTATACTTTACAGAGAAGGATGATAAGTATATTCATTCTCCTCTAAGGAAAGACGGTTAAATGGTAACAATTGAGATTAGACAATGTGCCGTCTAGATAATATAAGTTCTGAGTGTTCTGAGACTCTAGAATTAAGGGACACTATGGAAGCTCCAATAATGAGATAATCTCACCGTACCTCCCAAACCAAGATTGTTGTTTTTATTGGAGGTGGGTGGGTGGGTGGGGCAAGTTTGGATAGTAGCAGTATCCAGTAAATAAAAACCTTTTCTAACCTTGGCATTTTCTTTTTTCTTTACAGTCTGGGAACCTGACGGTGCTAGCTAATGACTCCCTGCTCCACCAGGACCCAATACAGTTAGATTTCCACTTCCGTCTCACCCCTCAGGCTTCTGCCCACTGGCATGGCCTCCTCTGTGACCACCGGCTCTTCCTGGACATCCCCTACAGGGCACTGGACCAAGGCAATCGGGAGAGGTGAGAGTAGAACCCTTCATCATCCCAAACTGGATTACTGTAATGGGAGAGTTGGGGAGTAGTGAGCTGTCCTAGAAACAATGATGCTCCGGATGTGAGAGACCAAAGCACATGTAGGGATTAAATGAACGTGAAGATATAATACATAGAAGAGACTAAGACGTCTTGGAGATGGGCTTTTAAAAGGTGCACAGAAACATGGGACCCTTAAGGTTTTAGAAATCATGGTCACCAGTATGTTAGAATAATATTCTTCCTGTGGTAGGAAGAGTCCTTGGCTTTTTACTCTGGCTAAGCCTAATAATAACTGCAGACCTCAAAGGAATATTTACACCGACTTAGGAAATTTGTTCCTTAGGTCTGGGTCAAGAGGAAGGATCAGTGACTGAATTTCATGTTTTCTCTGTCACCTCTATCATTAGTTATGCTCAGTAGCTTTTCTTTCTCTGGCTCAGTTTGACAGCGACACTGGAGTTTGTGGAGGAGAAAACAGATGTGGACTCTGTGTTTGTGAACTTCCACAATGCTAGGAATGACCGAGGTACTGGGGTAGGGAAACTGCCCGGTCCACTTTTTGCCCTGGCCTTAGTGTGGATGGAGGCTCTTATGACTGTCCCTTTTCCTTGGCACTGCTGAGAACATAGGCTTGGGGAATAATCCTGACTGGGAGTTTTCTGTCCATGCTTGAGGGGAGTTGGTAGACAAAGTAAGGGTATGGAGAGGTAGGTGGAGGGAGGACTTGGGGATCTTGAAAAGGCCTTTCTGGTAACTTGCTTTCTTCTCCTTCATAGGTGCCTTGCTTCGGGCCTTCAGCTACATGGGCTTTGAGGTGGTTAGACCAGACCACCCTGCCCTCCCACCCTGGGACAATGTCATCTTTATGGTATACCCCCTCGAGAGAGATTGTTGCCACTTCTCTAGTAAGCCTTCCTGAATCTAGCCATGTTCCCACTCAAGTGGGAGGGCTGGAGCTTTAGTAATATGGCTCAGGCCCCAGGCACAATGAGATCCAGAGTCCTAGGTTTTTAGGATGTGATTTAGGGCACCTCCTCCCAACCCAGGAATAAAGGGTAATAGAATCATCAATTCTTGGCTTCTGTCTTAGAGAATAATGGAACAACAGTATTGCACTGTATATATTTAATCTTGAGGCAAGCTGGTCTAGGGCAGTGATGCCAAACTCAAATAGAGACTGAGCCACTAATTTATAAAGAAGGATTCCTACAGGCCACATGTTGACTTAGTTTTAATATCTAATGTTACTTTTTATTGTATTTTTAAAATTAATTTGGTTAAATATTTCCCAATTACATTTTAATTTGATTCAGGTCCTACTTGGGAGTGTGGGCCACATGTATGACACCTCTGGTCTAGTGGATATAGTTACTGCTGGACCTGGAGTCAGGAAGGACCTCGATTTTATAGGCCTTAAGCACCTGTGTGACCAAGGGTATATCACAAACTGAGTCTGTTTCCTTATCCATAAAGTGGAGATAATACCACCACCTACCTTCTAGGGTTGGTGCAAGGATCAAAGAATGCAAAACATGTTGTAATCTCTAAAGCACCATATAAATGAGTTATTACTAGAAATTATCTTTGTCCCCTTTGTCCATCCTCTGCTCATCATGTGAATGATATTGCATCAAGGCAGTCAGGTTGACATCAAGAGCCATGACTTCTCTCCCTTCATAGCAAAACTCTCAGCAGAAGCCCAAATATTGAAGGGGTTTAGCTCCTCTATTAGTTCTATCCCTTACTTAAACATCTTTAAAGCTCCAATTAGGCACAGGAAGCAAAGGGAACCTGGACACACAGACCACAATCATTTTTTGCACGGAAGGGAAGAGAATAAACATTTCTATAGAGCTTACGATGTGCCAGGGACTGTGCTAAATAACACTTTGCAAATATCTCATCGATCCTCATGATAACCCTCTGAAGGTGCTATTTATCCCTATTTTACAGTTGAAGAAACCGAGGCAAACAACTAAATTGTAGTTGTTTACTTAGAGGGGAAATGTAAAAAGTGCTTCATGGACCTACTACTGGTTCTCCTGAATCAGGGTCCATTACTGACCAGTCAGTATTGGAATTTTCTGAGGCAGTAAAACCTTATCGTGGATATGGAGAGATACGATTTGCCCAACAGCAGCTTTCTACATCTGGATTACTACTCAAGGTATTCTTAGGAGCTAAAAATGTTAGCTCATTTATTCCTATCTTACTCTTCCCCTCAAACAGGGCTCTTAACCTCTAGGGTCTGGGAATTTTAAAAAGTATTTTGAAAACTACATTTCAATATAATTGGCTTCCTCTGTCACCCAGTGTTACTGTATGCATTAAAAATATTCTGAGAAGTCCATGACACACAAAAGATGAAGAACTTTTGTTGTAAAATATCAAAAAGAAATGAAATCACTGTTCATTTCTATTAAAAATCACCACCTTGCATTTATGTACACACATCCTTTCAAAACCCTTTCGTGTATCTTATCACCTGCACGTTCCCAATATCATTCTTACTGACAGAGAAATGGAGGCTGCAGAACAAACATCAGCACGCACTATCACACGTGAGGTCACAGTGAGCAGATGGGGAACCAGAGCCTAGGACTCTGCCTTTCCAATTCTGGATTCTTCTCGTCACCAAACACTAAAACATGTTTTACCCACTGGTCCAAAACTGGCAGTTATTCCCAGTCTTTTCAATACTACACTAAGGCATGTAAAATTCATCAGGGGACATCTCCCTTCCCTGGATGGGACCTCTCACATCCATATGAAATTAAGGCAGAGAACTTAAAGCCCAACTTGGTCCTCCAGCCTCTCCTTATGTCTACAGGATTGCCTCTATTGCTAGTTCAACTGGCAGATTTTCAGGTCATTTTAAAAACAGAACTTTAGTAATGATTCCCCTCAGAGGCTTACAGTTTTCTCTATTTTTACATACACACTTATTTCACACATATAGTAGGCATTGCACCTACCTAAAGCATGGCATCTTACAATGTATTCCTGAGTCCTCGTTGTTTTCCTACTTGCACCACAGCCTAGGTTCAAAAGGGAAACAACTCTTAAAAATCTTGCGTTCAGTAATAAGGGCATCAGCTGAGGCTGGCAGGGAGCATCACCTGCTCATTTCCTTGGGCTATTTGATTCAGCCCTGTTGACTTTATACCCTACCTCTTCAGCCACGGTTGTAAAGACCCCATGAGCCTGTGGAGGCTCAGAACTTCCTCAATTCACAACTTAAGAATTTTCCTAGTAAGTCATCTCATAAAATGAAGTATACTTCGGAATGATCCCTATTCCCAACTAACAGAACCTTAAATTAACCACCTGTTTTCTACCCCAGTTCCAACCAAATACCTTGCATGGTGGGAAAATGCTTTTATTGCTAGTGGTTGTGGGCGGTGCTAAGGGAGGCCCTTCTAAAGCAGCATCTGATAACAGACATACACACGCACACACATATATAGTCTTTTTCTGAAAAGTTTTTCATTCTGCTAGTAGAAGAAGCCATATTTGGTTCACAGCAGGCCAATTTGCAGGCAGCCCACAAAGGAGGAAATGTGGGGGCATCTTCTGTGGAATTTGATTTTCTGTCCAGCCACAGGCTCCCATGCCATACCTTGCCACTTCCTAAGCATGGACACAAATATGAGAAAGGGTCAATATATGGGAGCAAGTCAAGCTTGGAGAATAACAGCCACAGAAAAGGAACATGAGGATCAGGGAGAAGGAAGAGAGAATGCAGTAGCTCCCCATCCTCACCCCTCACCGTTTTCCTGCTCCATAAGACACAAATCAGAGAGCCCCACTCACACAGCAGGCAGATGGCTGATGCAGTCAGAGCATAGACATCAGAGCAAGTCGTCTTCTGCAAGGACACCATCATCACCAGAAACTGAGGCAGCTTCTAAGCAAAGACAGGAGGGGAAATTAGGCAATACACAACGTTAGCAGACTGTTTCCAAGGTCCCGGGATGGGTACAACCAGGACCTCACTCAACTTTTCCAATTCAATCCCCCTAGTCTGGATCAGAGAAAGAGAAGGCAGCAACCAAGGAGTTTCAGGAGGTACGGTAGGAAATATTGTTGGTTACCTGATAAGCTGAGGCATGAGAGAGTGTGTGGTGTCTCTCCGGGGCTCTTCTTGGCCTCAGACAACAGGCTGTCTAGAGAGGCATCTGTCTCTGTGGCCTGAGGGAATGACAGAAAAGAGAAGATGAAAGTGTTAGTAAATGGGGTGAGGGAGAAGCAAACACATCATTGCCTCTACAATGTTAAATCTGAACTATAGAAATCTGTGGAAGCAGCTAAGTTTGGCTCTGGAGAGTAAACTAAAGCACCTTTCGTCAGCTGGTGAAGCCATCTCGGCTCCAAGGAAGGCTCTCCACTACCAGGAGCCTGGGGCAGAATCACAGGCTGTCACCTGGGCTCCCCCAGGGGCATCACCCTACACCACCACTGGAGCTCACCCACCAATATATCCTGCAGCATCTCAGGGACAGCAGCATCTTCTTCTCCCATGTCTTGGGGGAGTTCAAGTGCATAACCCTGGCGCACTAGTTCTAGCCCAATATCAAGATTCTGGAGGAGGAAAAAACAGAAAGGGTTTAAGAAAGATTTTTTTTTCTATGCTAGTCATGAAAATAGGGGAAAAAGGCTAGGATGAGAAATTTAGGGAAATGAGGAGTAACCCAAAAAGTCCAAAGACAAAGAAACAGGGTACGAAATCTCTGTCTAACCAAGATAATCCAATGATCCTCTAGGCCTCACCTGTCCGTTGCTTGTGTCATAAAGGTGGATTTCTGGCCAAGTAGAAATCCCTGTTTGCACATAGCTAGAGATCTTGGCTACCAGAGGCTTCCACTCTGCACAATGAGTGAGGCGGTCAAACTCATCTAGGGCTTCCTCTTCCCACTGCTCACCTGGTGAAACAGCCAAAGAAGTTAGTGCTGAGAATTGGAATGAAATCAGGAGATTGCCTATCTTCTTTACAGAAGTGGTCTGAGCTCCTGGAAGTTCTGTCAAGCAGGCAGACAAAATAGGATTTTTCCAATGTGCTATGTGGGACTCATTCTACCCTGAGACCAAATCACACAGCTAACTTACCTGAGGGAACAATCCTTGCTAGACTACATTCTATTGCTTGGAATGGGAGGCTTAGGAAGTCACTCCTGAAGTAAAAAACATAGAAAACTGTAGTTAAGACTCTTATGACAAGTCATAAAAGTCATCTAGTCTCCCTGCTTTTAGACTACATAATGTATGGGCAGATCTAATCTATTCTTAAAATCGGTTCCATTCCAAATCTCCTAATTAATGAGCTTTCTACAATCTCTCCAACTGACAGGGATGAGTTAATTGGAATTAAGATTTTAATCTGACCTCTCGCCATACATCCAAATATGACTGACCTGATAGCTCTCAAGTCCTTGAGTGGGCTCTCCCCATTATCTCCAAAGTCAACAAAGTAGAGATCCAGATTCCCATTCTCCAGGGTACCCAGGACCCGGGCCCGATACCAGGGTCCATCTGTAGGTAAAGGTGCTGCTACAATGTCACCCACGTGCACGGTCAGATCTTCAGGCTACATGTGCAAGTCAGAGGTAAGGAAAGGGAGAAGGTGGCAATGACAAATAGATGGGACAGACAACAAAAGGTCAGAGATGAGAATAAATGACCATAGGAGCCACAGAAAACTGGTTCCCAAAGAAAAAATAAAATACACAGAAAGAGAAAGGTGGGAGATACTCCTTTCCCTCAAGCCCTGTTATCCCCATCACCCCCTGGTCCATGTGGCAACTCACTGACTGACTGTTCTCATAGTACTGGGTCATCTCGTTGACCAGCTTGTCCAACTGTAAGCTGCGGGAGCCAATAATCTGGATCCAGAAATGGCTGGGGTTTTCAGAGGCAGACACATAGACTTCTAGATACTCGTCAGCATGGAAACTGAAGTCAGGGCTGGGGACTAAACACATTATGGGGTTGAGGTTGGTGGCTATGAAAAAACCATCCCAGGCTGGTAAATGAGAGAATAGGGCTAAGGAAGTGGTAGCTTTCAGCTTTTAGAATACTCAAAAACAAAACAGAATGATTCACTGAAGAGAGAAATACTGAATGAGGATTTTTACATTTCTTTTGCTCCTTTCCCATAACAAAACCATGGCCATGACATAAATTCAGATTCCCAGTCACATTTTACATCCCTTTGGATGTTGGTCTCCTTTAGAGACTGTTACAACCCCACAGGACGGATGTAACACAAGACTGAGCAAGCTAGGCACTGGGTAGCAAGAGATTTGTATCCTAGTGTCTACCCTGGCCTCAGACTCCCTCCATGGACCCAGAGGTCCTCATTTACCATTCTATACTCCACAGCTTCCACTGATGGAAGAAAAAACTTCTAGTTCCCGGGATTTCCTTTTTCAGAGATGTTGTAAAGATATATATATCTTATGACATGATATATGACTACAAAGTAACAAGACTAATTCCACAAACCACGTGAGAAAAACAGTTTCATTCCTTTGTAATCACACCTCATGATGAATCAGAAGTGTTTTAATGAATACTATATATAAATCCAAGGTAGAGTTGACCTTTAATTAGTTGCTGGCTTTTCTGAAGAAAATCTTTAACCCTGGACTGCTAGGCTTTCAGCAAAAGACTTTTGAGGTGCCTTTTCTTGCCACCATTTGTACTTTGAAAATGGACTGCTGGAATAATTACGAGCAATGATTATTAACTTAGCAATTTGCTATTTTCAAAGACTTATGATTCATTTCCAAGACAAATAAAGTCTTTTTGGTTATCTGTAACTCATGTGAGTCTTCCCCCATTGGTTAGCATAAATAATAAAGCTGTCACTGGAGATAACATACTTTCAAACTTTGGCATTTCTGGACTAGCCTGGGCTCCCATGTCCTCCTGGCAGCTGTGGTCACTAAGCATCTTTTCATGAGAATGTTCCACCTGCTCTGGTCTCAGCCCAGCTGCATCTCCTCCTCCTCCTCGGCTAGGAGTGGCAGCCAGTGTGGGGACCAGCTTCTTGCTGGTGCTCATGTCCTTAGGAAAGGCTGGCTCCCCAGCTCCCCCGGGCCCTGCCACTTCCTCTCTCTTGACACTGATGGGCTGCTTGCGCTGTACTCTGGATTCTGCTGAATGAGCAATCCTCTTCCGAAGCTCTTCATCTTCTGAAACTTTTTCCAGGATAAGATGCTTGCCAGAAAAAGAGAAGGAAAAATCAGCTCAGGTCCTCAAGTCATGAGGACAAGGAGGGAAGGGGCTCTTCTCATTCAGATACATATGCCCAGCTCTACTCAATACCCACCTTGGCTGCTGCCACTTCCTTCTGTGTTCCTGAGATCTTTATGAGTCGTGTTAGTAGCAATGTCCCTTCTGATTCCTTGTCACAGGTGATTTTGGCCCCAGAGCTCTTGCAGATGGCACGAATGGTCTCTCCACCTCTCCCTGCAGAAAGATACACACACAAATTCCTCTGCTTCTCTCCTTATACTTTGCAGCAACTAGAAAAATTTGGAGGAATAAATTTTCATTTCCAAACTGAGCCAAGCACCAGGTTCCTAATAAATGTTTTGAACACTTAAAGTTATGGAACTAATAGTTCCTGAAATCTTTCTTGCCAATACTGCCTCCCAGTAATGTTTAATTTTTTTTCTTTTAATTTAAAAAATTCAGATAGATTCAATTCCTTCACTCCAAATAACTCTATTTTCCTAAACCATTCAGGAAAGCTACACTTTTCAGTCCTAAAATAAACCAGAATACTCTACTAAAGTGAGATAGTAGAAAGAGCACTAAACAAGTTAATGAGAAGAACTGGGTTCTAGTCCCTGCTGTGGGGCACTCATAACTTTATGACATTGGAGATGTCAATACTGAGTCTGTTTACTCATCTGTAACCGAGGGATAGTACCAGCCCTGCCTATTTAAACAGAGGAGTTATGAGGTGCATGGAAAATCAGATTATCAAAAGCAATCTGAATACTATTAAGTACTATAAAATTTTAAGATCTCTCTTACAGTAGCACAAAGGGATAATACTTTATGGGAAACTATGTATTCTCCTCAAAGGTTAAAGATATACCATGAGCAAGCAGACTTACCTTTTGTTTAATCCTTTGTGAATCTACCACCCATGAATTTTTCTAAATCCTTTTTGAATCTATTTTGTATTTTGGGATCATATTTGAGATAAAGTGAGTAAAACTGTCTGCCATCAACATCTTTTCGATATCTCCCCTTATGGAGATGACACTGACCAAGAAATACTCTTAAGATGATATGAAGATGCAAGATACAGAAAGAAGGAAGCATTAAAGGGAGACAACAGTACCTATAATTCTGCCCACAGATCTCTGAGGTACTGAAAGCTGTTCATACACTGGGGTGTTCTCTGTCAGGATCTGGTGGATTGCTGCTTTGGCTTTGCAAACCTGGACAGGAAAGCCACTGATGAGCAGCACCCGCTCCTCACCTACATCTTCTGTGTCCACATCAATACGAGCACCAGTTTGCTTCCTCAACTGCAGAGAGGACAGGGGAAGAAGGAGGAGATGGAAAGTGTGCATGTCTATATATGTGGTAGGCCTTATGAAGGGACCCCATGTTTGGACATAGCCAACGTGACAATGTGTTTTGCTTGAGTATGCATACTTGTTGCAAGGGCTTTAGTTTTTTTTTTTAATAGGGTATGGGAAGAAAAGAAAAATCTATATTGGTTAATTGAAAAAAATATTTTTATTTAAAGAAGAGGCCTCATGAGAACTAGTTACTGATTCTTTAATCTGAACTATGGGTGCTCTAGGGAGATGGAAGGAGAGACAGTGACTATCTAGCCAACTCCTTGATTCATCTCCTAAGTGGAAACCCAATTAATCTTTACTTTATTTGCATTGACAGGCAATGAATGAATACTGACAAAGAACAATTTAAAAAGCAGTTAACTTTAAAAAAAATTATTCTGGTTTGTAATACTTTTTTTAACCTTCAAGCAGATTCTTTTTTTTTTCCAAGTCTATTTTATTTTATTTTCACGTCTGCATTCTCTCCATTTTCCCTGGCCCACACAAAGCATATTCCCACACTGGTCATAGGTCAAAAAATAAAAAAGGTTTCATTCTGTACTCAAGTACTTCACCTCTCTATCAGGAGGTAGGTGGCATATTTCATTACTAGATTTCAGGAATAGTGGTTAGTCACTGTTCTTGACTGGAGTTCTGAAGTTTTTCAAAATTGTTAGTCTTTACAGTATTATTGCTATGATATACATTGTTCTCCTTTTTAACTCACTTTACACTGTATCAGTTCATACAAGTCTTCCCAGGTTTCTCTGAACCATCCCCTTTATTATTTCTCACAGCATAACTATTTTATCATAATCATATATCATAACATATTCAGCCATTCCAACTAACAGGCATCCTTTCTTTGCCACCACAAAAAATGCTGCTATAAATATACATACAAGTCCTTTTCCTCTCTTTGTGACCTAAATGACATACACTGGGTCAAATGATATACATGGTTTAAAAGCTTTCTGGCATATTTCTTAATTGCTTTTCAGCAGGGTTCAATCAGTTCACAGTTCTACCAACAGTACAGTAATGTACCTGTTTACCCCAGAATCCCTCCAGAATCTGTTGTTTTCTTTTTTTGGGTCAACCGTGCCAATCTGATAGGTATGAAGTAAAACGTTAGAGTTGTTTTAATTTGTATTTCTCTAATTATTAGCCTTTTAGGGCATTTTTTCATATGGTTATTTTTAGCTTGGATTTCTTCTTCTGAAAATTTCATACACATTGACCATTTATCAGCTGGAAAATGGTGCATTATTCTCATCACAAATCAATTCCCTAAGTATCTTAGGAAATGAAACCTTTCTAAAATGATAAGCAGCATCTAACAAAAACTATCAGCAAGCATTAATTGTAATAGAGATAAGCTAGACGCCTTCCCAATAAGATCAGGAGTTAAGAAAAGATGTTCACTATCATCACTATTATTCAATATTGTACTAGAAATTATAGGTACAGCAATAAGAGAAGAAAAAGAAATGGAAAGAATTAGAATATGCAACGAGGAACCAAAACTACTACTCTTTGCAGATGATATGACGGTACACTTGAAACATCCCAGAGAATCAACTAAAACACTAGTTGAAATTATTAAGAACTTTAGCAAAGTTGAAGGATATAAAATAAATCCACATTAATCATCAGTATTTCTACATATTACCAACAAAGTCTAGCAGCAAGAGATAGAAAGAAAAATTCCATTTAAAATAACAGTACACAATAAAAACTATTTGGGAGTCTACCTGACAAGATAAACCCAGGAATGATATCAACACAATTACAAAATACTTTTCACACAAATAAAATCAGATCTTAGTAATTAGAAATATACTAATTGCTCATGGATAGGTTGAACCAATATAATAAAAATGGCAATTCCACCTAAATTAATTTATTCAGTGCCATACCAAACTACCAAAAAATTATTTTATAGAGCTAGAAAAAAATAATACAAAATTCATCTGGAAGAACAAAAAGTCAAGAATATAGAGGGAATCAATGGAAGAAAACATGGAAGGAAGGTAGTTTAGCTGTATCAGATCTCAAGTTACATTACATAGCAGCAGTAATCAAAACAATCAGTTGAACAGATCAGGGACACAATATACAGTAGTAAATGACTATATAATCTAGTGTTTGATAAATCAAAAGATCCAAGCTTTTGGGACAAGAACTCACTATTTCAAAAGAATTTCTGGGAAAACTAGAAAACATTTTGGCAGAAACTAGGTAGAGACCAACATCTCATACCATATACCAAGATAAGGTCAAAATTGGCTCATTATTCAGACATAATGGGTGACATTATAAGCAAATTAGGGGAGAATGGAATAGTTCACCTGTCAGATCTGTAGATAAGTGAAGAATTTATGACCACACAAGAGACAGACATTATAAGATATAAATTGGATAATTTTGATTACATTAAACTATAAAAGGTTTTGCACAAACAAAACCAATGCAGCCAAGTTTAGAAGGAAAGCAAAAACCTGAGGAAAAAAAGTTACAGCAAGTTTCTCTGCTAGAGGCCTCATTTCTCAAATATATAGAGAACTGAGTCAAATTTATAAGAATCACAAGCCATTCCCCAATTGATAAATGGTCAGAGGATATGAATGGACAGTTTTCAGATGATGAAATCATAGCTATTTACAGTCATATGAAAAAAAATTCTCTAAATCACTACTGATTAGAGAAATGCAAATTAAAACATATCTGAGGTACTAACTCACACCTATCAGATTGGCTAATATGACAAAAATGGAAAATGATAAATGTTGGAGGGGATGTGGGAAAATTGGAACATTAAAGCACTGTTGGTGGAGTTGTGAACTGATCCAACCATTCTGGAGAACAATTCAGAACTATGACCAAAAGGCTATGCTGTGCATACCCTTTGACCCAGCAATACCACTACTAGATCTGTATCCCAAAGATATTAAAAAAAAAAAGGACCTATATGTACAAAAATATTTATAGGAGCTCTTTTTCTCTTTTTGTGGTGGCAAAGAACCAGAATTGAGGGGATGCCCATCAACTGAGGAATGGCTGAATAAGTTGAGGTATATGACTGTGATGGAATATTATTTTGCTATAAGAAATGATGAGCAGGATGTTTTCAGAAAAACCTGGAAAGACTACATGAACTGATGCAAAGTGAAGTAAGCAGAACCAGAAGAACACTGTACAAGCAACACCACTGCTGTATGATGATCACCTGTGAATGACTTAGAATAGCTAAGACAATTCTGAAGGACCCATGATGAAAAATGCTATCCGCTTCCTGAGAAAGAACTGATGGAGTCTGAATGCATATATTTCTCAAAATTTAAAAATTTTCTTTTTCCTTTTTTTTTCGGGGGGTGGGAGGTGTCCTGTGTTTTCTTTCATAACATGACTAAGATGGAAATGTTTTACATGACTGCGTATATATAAAACCTGTATCAAACTGCTTGTTTTCTTAACGAGGGGAGAGAAGAGGGACAGAGAGAGAGAGAGAATTTGGAACTCAAAGTTAAAAATAAAATGAATGTTAAAATTTTTTTACATGTAATTGGAAAAAAATGAAATCAGAGAAACTTACTTACTCAGATTCTCCCCATTTGTGAAACATTTTTATTTTCCTAATTATTACTTGGGTTAGGGAGATGGTAAGTTGCTTTTTCAGTTTTCTAACTGACAAAAGAGGAAGGTGATTTATCAGATATACGATGCATACCAGGGAAAATCATCCAGTCTAGAACTTACTATTTATGGTAAATTATCTACAAAGTAAATTTCTGAGTAATCAAGTAATCCATTTCTTGAATGTAAGAACCTTATATAATGAAATAGAATGAAAGCCATCTGCCATCTAAAGGGAGCAATTTAACTTGCCAAAGGTGCTTTTCTCTGAAGGCAGCTTGTTTTACGTATGTGCATGTGGTGTTTCTGAGGGGAGGGGGGTAAAATCCACAACCACAAAATACGTATGAAAGCTGGCATACTTACCTGTTTAATATTGGCTCCTTGCCGGCCAATAATCAGCTTCACAGCCTCCTGAGGGACCCGCATCTCCACCTCAATATCATCTTCCCCAACAAACGTCAGCCGTTCTTCTATAAAATGACCATCAGATAAATCCTAAGGCCAAAGGCTAACATAATAACCCCTGTTCCCTGACTTCTACCTCTAACACCTGACTGTCAAAAACAAGAGGAGCCAAGGAAGAAAATGGGTAAAGAAACTCAGTAACGGCAACAAATGAAGGGGCTTTCTGAATGGGAACTTAAAGATTACAGAAGATGTGACTGGCAGACAGGATAGCTCTGTGGGATGCTGCTTCACAGAGGCCAAAGCAGGAAAAGCTCCAAAGTCCTATAAGGAAGGTGTGCTAAGCTTCAGAGGGGCTTCTAATTTCAAAATGTCTTTGATGTTTCCAGGAAAGAATCCTAGAAGACAGTGACCTAGAAGTCCAGACTTGCCTGCATTTTCTGTTCAGATTCAGAGTTTATCTCACCAAATTTTTACAATCCATTTAAACCTAGAAACACAGCCCATTAGTGGAGAAGGTGTGAATGAGAAGAGACTAACCTCTCCTCAAGGCTGAAGAGGAAGGTACATATAAAAAGAATGGGGCAATTATACTTACAAGCACACATCAACAGATATAAGATCAAAAGCCATTTCCCCAAAAGATAAGTGGTCAAAGGATATAAACAATCATGTCTCAAAAGAATTGCAAACTATTAACAAGCACAAAGAAAAACGCTCCAAAGCACTAACAAGATGCGAATCAAAATAACTATAAGGTTTTATCTTCTACCCAGTATACTGGCAAAGATGAAAAAAGATGGGAATACTTATTCTTGAAGGGGTTGTGGGAAGATAGGCACCCTAGTGCATTATTGGTGGAGCTGTGAATCAGTACAAGTATTTTAGAAAACAATTTGGAAGTATGCAAATAAAGTGGCTAAAAATGTCCATACCCTTTGACCCAGAATTCTAGTACTAGGCTTATACCCCAAGGAGGTCACTGATAATAAGTCTCCACATACACCAAAATATTTAAAGTAGCATTTTTTTTTGCGGTAACAATTCAAAACAAAGTACATACTCATCAACTAGGGAATGGCCAAACAAATTGTGATATATGAATGTAACGGAATATTACTCTGCTGTAAGAAATTATGTGTGTGATGACTACAGAGAAACATGGGAAGATCTACGAGAACTGATGCAGAATAAAGTAAGCAGAGCCAAGAAAACAATATATCCAAAGACCACAACAATATAAATGGAAATAACCACCAAAAAAATTCAAAAAGTGAATGTTGCAAAATTACAAAGAACAAACATGAATTGATAGAAGAGATGGGAGGTTCAGAAGTATTGTACATTGCACATATTTTCAGACTTTTTCAATGTATCGAGCGGTTACGTGGGGTTATCCCCCCTCTTTTTCTTTTTTGTCTTAAAAATATCATTTGTTGTATGGGCTAGCTCTCTGGGACAGGGAAGCATACTGGGGGAAATTATGGTGATGTGAAAAAAAGACATCAATGAAAACTTATTTTTAAAAAAGAACCCACTACAAGTTTAATGCTGGTTCCCTACTTAGATCAATAGAGCTCTTAGAAAAGGACAGATGAATTGGTATCTCAGTCTACAGACTATCTGCTATTTGAAGAGTTGTGGTAACAAAAAAGAACAGTGTCTCTGTGCTACTAGAAGTGCAGCCAGTTGGCAAAGACCCCTTACGTTGTTCTAGTTGTAATACAATAAATTAACAAGTCTACAATATTTAATACATTTGACTTCAGGTTAATGAAGTATGTCAGTTTCTAACACTTTCCATCATCTATATGCATATACACAAAAATACGTACCTTGGCTTTCTCTATACCTTCGATAGAGGATGTAAGCAACAGTCAGGCTGGCTGGAATTCCAAGGCCCAGTGCTATTTTCTGAATGGTTGACAGGTTTGTCCAAAAAGACCACTCAGTGGCCATTTTCTCTGGAGTTCTAACCTGCATTCTGAAGCATGGGAGGGGAAACAAAGCGAGCTTTCAATCAAAACTTATGTGTGGCTAGCAACACTTTTGTCCAAATTCCAAGTATCAACTCCAAAGTGAGAAACCTGACTCACTGGGCAAGCAACTGAAGACCACAAGTAAAAAGAAACTTAATTTGTCTTTCTGCTGCCCAACCCTAGAAAAATACACACTCAAACTCATGAGATTTAAAAACAATGAACAAACCAGCTTAGCTGGAGCTTAGATGATAAAAGGAGTTAAAGTTGGAGAGTAGGATGGGATCAGATTATGAAGGACTTCGAAAGTCATGCTAACCAATAAAACGTTACTGAATAAGAGTATCAAGGTAACAATAAAGTTTATGAAGTTTGTAAAGTGCTTTACATCTACAGATGATTTTCATTCAACCTTCACAACTCAGAGTTAAGTGCTACAGATATTATCATTTTATAAAGGAAGAAACAAAGATTAAGTGACTTGCCCAGGGTCACACAATCGGTTAAGTGTCTGAGATGGGATTCAGACTCGGGTCCTGGCTCTCAAGTCCATGGCTTTTTCAACTGTGTTATGCTGACATCAGTGCTAAGATTTAGGAAAATTGCTCTGCATTAGCACACAGAATAGAATCGATAGTAAAGTTTGGTATGGGGCTTTTGACCTTACCACTCGACTAAAACTGTTCTCGCCAAGGCTGCAATCTTGCTAGTCATTAAATCAAACGGCCTTTTCTCAGCCATTATCCTTCCTGAACTCTTTGTAGTATTTGAAATTCTGACTATGTTCAGCTCCTGGTTATTCTCTCTCTCACAGGTTTTTTTCCCCTACCTACCTAATTCCTCTCAGTTTTATGGCAAGATCATCATCTACGTCCTAGCCCTTATGGGTGAGTATACCTTGGGGCTCTGTCCTGGGCTCCCTTCTCTTGTCTCTCTCTACATCATTTCTTGGTGATTCCATTAGCTCCCACCATTTCAACTATCACCTCTTTGCAGATAACTCTCAAACCAACATGTTTCCAACTGCCTGCTGGACATTACTACCTAGAAGTCATCTTTCCTCCTAAACCTATACTTCCCAACTTTTCTATTTCTATCAAGAATACCTCAGTCACTCAGCTTTGCACTCTCAGAATCACACTGAAGTACTCCCTATTCTTAGTGGCATCCTGTAGTACAATGGGGTATAGAGCTGGGCCTGGAGTTAGGGAGATCTGAATTCAAATATTGGCTCAGGCCCTTAATTAGTTGTGTGCCACTAGACACAAATCACTTATCTCTATCAGCCTCAGTTTTCCTCAAGTATAAAATGGGAATGACAGCCATCATACCTCCCAGGTTTGTTTTGAAGATCAAATGAGATAATATTTGTGAAGTGCTTAGAACAGTGCCTGGCACATAGTAGGTGCTATACAATAAAAATGCCTGTTCCCTTCCCCTTTTCAACCCACATCCATTAAGTTGCCAAGTCTTGTTGAGTCTAACTCTAGAACACCTCTCATATCTGTCCCCTTCTCTCTATTCTTCAACCACTTTAGTTCAGGTTCTCATCACTTCTCACCTGGACTACTGCTACAGCACTCAATTCGTGTCCTGACTAGGTTCTCCCTTCTCCTATCCATCCTCTCTGTGCAACTACCACAGCGATAGTCCTAAAATACAAGTCTAACCAAGTTCTCCAGTTCAAGAACACTTTAGTGGCTCTTTACTGCTTTTGAGTTAAAATACAAACTCTTCTCTTTAGCATTTGAAGTCCTTCACAATCAGATTTCAATTTATTTCCCCAGGATGATCTTATCATTCCCTTTTGTTCATCATGTATTCACAGAAACTAAAGAGCCCTTTTTTAAAAGCTATACTTCTTTGTTGTTGTTCTTGGAGAGGCAGTAAAAGGGAGAAAGGGAAGAGGCTTTACATGTTATGTGGTTTCATGTTTCTGTGTTAGGAAGATTATATTCAAAGTAGTTCCATTAACTTGAATAGTCAAGACAATCCAAATCAATTAGTCAACTGAAAAGCCTTCTACCAATTCAGGCAGCTTTGTGAGGCTACAGGTTGAAATCTGTGGTTTACTGTCACCAGCAAATCAAAAGGTGTTTTCCCATTGGGTTTGTTCAGGGATGGGAAAAAAATCCTTTAGTTCATATGACTATTGGCCCAAAAAATGCAATTTAAATGATGGCAAAAGAAATCTGGTTCAGTCCTAATAATGCTAGAAATATGGATGAAAACAAAATCTACTCTAAAATAAATTGTCAGTTTTAAATGTGCTCTTCCCTGAAAGACAATAATTCCTATTTCAGATGCAAGAGGAGCAGTACTGCCACTGCAACAACCAAGATGGAATTAAATCTGGAAGACCAGACAAAGCACTAAACTTGGAGTGGCAGGACCTGGATCCAAGTCCTTAATCCAGTTTTGTGTAGGCAAACCGTAGTGTGTTCATAAAGCTTTTAACAATAGTACTATACACTCTTACCCAGCCTGGCTCCCACTCCTATCTCCCCACCAAAAAAATACCCCAAACCTTTACTGCTGTCTACTGAGCTTGCAGTTTTTCCTATAGTAAATTTGCATGTCCACTCTTACCTTGTAGGATCCAAGTAATTTCTGGTAAACTGTCTTTGGCAAAGGAGACCCTGACTGGATTGAGGTTTGTGTGTACAAAATTTTATGATTACAAAATTTCTGTCTCAAATTACTGTGTACATAAGTCAGTTGTTCTCCAAAAAGGAAAACTTTTCAGATCCCTCCCAGTAAAGATAGGCAGATTTTCTTTTTTGGTAGGCTTTCTTTAAAAGACAGTGTTACTTGATTTTAATTTTGAGGCCTTACATAACAATAATGGGCTTTGGAGAAACTAAAGACAAAAAAAAAAAGGTCCTTCCTAAGAGAAAAAGGTTTTCTTTGAACAAGTCTCAATACATCTATATTATAAAGTCATTAACACAGTGTAAATATTATTTATATTAGGCTTATAATGTTATTTTCCTTAAAGGTACTTTGTAAGCTTAGTTCCTCTACTATATTAATGTATATAATACTGATTCAGTTAAAATGGCTTTATCCATAAATTCCAAATGCTTAGTCAAAACAATAGTTTGGAACAACAGTATATGCTAAGATTTCTTTCTTAATTTTGTACTTTAAACTACATAACTTTAAATAACAAATGCTATATTTTCCATTTGAGCTGTCCTCCCTCCCTTTCTCTCCTCTGCTTCCAACTCTAAATTTTAAGGCAAGCAACCTACCATATGTAAGAGCACTAGCTCAATCAGCACCCTAGCAACAGTTTGATCTAAATGCCAATCCTCTTTTGGCTGCATTCTAAAATTCATGATTGTGGGTTTTTACATAACTGGCCACTATGCTTAATACATCTTGTTTGGGTTTGCATGTTGTCTCCCCCATTAGAGCACGAACTCCTAAAGAGGAGGGACTATTTTATGCCTTGCTTTGTATTCCCAGTGCTTAGTAAAGTGCCTGAGCACGTTGTAGGTACTTTAATAAATGCTAGCTGACTAAGGAAGAACGTGCCAGTACTAAGACCCAATTACAGCTATCTCAGGCAGTCCAGAAGGGAATGTACTCCTCCCATCAGAAAACATCTGGACCGAAGTCAAAGGTTCTGGATACAGCCAAATTCCTAACACTCTGGTACTGTGTATAAGGTATGAAGAGGAAGGTAAGCTACAAGGGGTTTGACATCTTTGCAACTTAATATCCACTGTCAGCACCCAGGGCAGTGATGGTCAAGTAGTTGGGTACTTAATAAGTGTTTTTTAAAACTGAATTGAAAGCACAAGAAAGTATTTTCAGAAAAGTATCTGAGCTTCCAAATACCCTTTTTTGTTGGTCAGTATTCTCATTTCCCATTCATATCAAAGTGTATGAAAAAAGGGGAAACTGAAGCCAAATTGATTGGGCTTTAGCATTCAACTAAAATTAAATATCTGTTACATATAAGGAACTCTATCAGGCACTAGATTTATAAAAACCTTACCTTCAGGAATCTTATATAATCTTATAAAGGGGACTGAAGACATAAGTAAATCTATGATAAGCATGTTAGAGAGATCAGAATGGAATGAAAGAGGGATCTCAGAAGAAGTGGCACCTAAGAATCCAAATGCTCCCCTTCCAAAACAGAGGGAAGGAAGAATAGTTAAGATACTAACCAATCCCATTGTTTTCAGTAAGATCGCAACTGCAGCAATGCAAACAGTTTTATTTCCATTGGTCTTTAGTCCTATCTGGAAAGAATGCACTCCAAACTTGAGGAACTCAAAGCAGTTTGAGCAAGAGAAGGCAGAAGTGGCAAAGGAAGTTTGAAGTAATTATAAATGAGAGCCATAAAGCCAATAATCTACCATTAAATCTTCCTCACATCAGAGGTACGATTTGAGAAGCACCAACATTTGCTGATATGAATGGATTTATATGACAAGCCCATCTGTACCAAAGACTAAATTTAAATAATCTTAATCACTACAAAATCAAAAGCTAGGCTAATTAAAGTTTTATTGCCCTCTTGGTAGAGAATGTATGTATCATAAGAGAATATATATCATACTTGTTTATTGCTAAATTAAAGGCTAAATTTATGATTTAGATATATACATACTCTGTCATGAACACCAGTGGATAAAAAGTTTAAAAGTGAAAGATAAAATAAAAGAAATGGAGATAAATTACTATTACTAGATGCTTACTTGATTTTATTACTTAAAACGGAATGGGAGAGCAATACATGGAAAAGAGAGAATGCCAGAATCTCTGACCATTCTACAAAGATATAAGAATGCAGGGAAAGCCTACAATTCAACTCAAAGTAGTTAATTCTGCTCAAGGACGATCATACCCTCCCATACCTTCTTTTGAAAATAGAACATCTGAGACCTGTGAACCCAACTCTAGCAATGATAAATAATACAGTACTTGAAAAGAAAGTGCAGGCACAAAAGAATCCATACTATAGCTAAAATAAGTCAGAGTTGAGAGTTCAAAGTATTCAAAATGGGAAAATTTGCAATTTTGCTATCAGAATTATCCCCCACAACTAAATATTTTGCATTACTCCACTCAACTTTCCTCCTTGGCATATGGGAAGTGTGGAAAAATAAAATTAAAAGAAAAAAAAAAGCACTAACCTCCAAGTCAGATGGAAACTGACTCTGACACTACCTGGGTGATCCTGGGCAAATCACTTACCTCTTTTGAGTCTCTGTTTCCTCATCTGTACAAAGGGAACAGAAAGGCATTGTGGTCTAGTGTATAAAGGGACGCCTTCTGAGTCAGAAGAACAGAGTTCTAAATACTAGCTGTGTGACCTTGGGCAAGTCGATTAACTTCTCAACGTACTAGGCAACTTTGTTAGACTTTAAATTGTAAATCATTATTGGTAGAAGGTGTTTCCTTACCAGGAACTCCTTAACATAGATGAAATCTCAGATCCAGACAGAAAAACATGAGGATATTTGCTTACACACAAAGCTGAAGCCAAGAAAATGTTTTTAAACCTTAAATTGATATGTAAAAATGTTTGTTTCCACTGCACTGCAAACAAGCTGATAATAACTAATACATGTTTTTGTACCAAATTACCTTTTAAAAATCATGAAATAAAGCCAAATAACTGCTTCTAAAGGGAGCTTTAACAAACCAAGAATTAATGTTCCTCAAGACAATAAGAGCATTTTTAGATCCACCAGAGGCTAAAGATCCACAGTCTTCTTTTACATGTAAAAACCAACTGAAGAAAAAATTTCAAACCCTTCCCTTAAGAAAGAGGCAGGGACTAAAAACAGAGACTTTGAAAACTGTCAGTTTTCAGCCAATTCCAAAATAATGCTACCTGCACTAGGAGGGTGGCAGATAAGGTGGGGATCAAATAATTGAGTTTAGTAATAAAGGCAAAAACTAGGTAGCAAGTGATGATTCTATTAAAAGGGCAATTAAAGAAAAAAAAAGCCTGAAGGCAAAGTGACAACTATAACTCCTCCACCCCCGGGGCCTGACTTTTTTCAGACTGCTCAGAACTGATATGATATGAAGCAATGTAGCTGGCTTTGAAGTTGAAAACCTGGGTTTAAATTTTGGTTTCTTACCTGTGTAATCTTGGGCAAATCACTTAACCTCTCTGGGAATCAGTTTTCTCATCTGTAGAATTAGGGGTTTAGACTACATAAAAATAAAAATAGCTTCTCCAACTTATTCCAGCATTGCTAAATCCTAAATTACACTGAGGGAAGAGTCTTTTCTTTTCAGTCAATGATTTTTGTAGTTAAGGCGGCCATAAAAACAGTACTTAAGATGCCTATGGCTTACTGACTACTTTAGCATGAACTCTCTGACAAAAGACTCGGTTCCCTATATCCTTACCTACTCCCCCCCCCCATCCTTAGACTCCTCCTATCTCCAAGCCAACGTCAACCTTAGCATTCCCCCTTCCCACTCACACAATCCCTTTTTCTATTCCTCCTCCTCCCCCTCCATCTCCTCAGCCCTTCTTCGCTCTCCCTACATTCCCAGGCCTCCTCGCCAATGCCCCGACCCTCCCAAACTTAGGCCCTATGGCTCGTCTTCTCGGCCCCCTCCCCACTTCCCCAGGCCTCACCCCATCTCGGGTCCCTCCCCACGCTCTTACTCCCCTATTTCCCCCGGTCCTTCCCTTTGCCTCCCTGCCCTTGCCCAAGCCTCTTCCTTTTTTCTTCTCAAAGGAAGCGCTTAATAAATGCTTCTTGACTCGACTCCTCAACCCCCTCCCCACAAGGCCCGGGTTCTCCATCTTCCCCAAACCCCCTCTTCCCATCCCCGCCGCCCCTCGACTCTTGGCCTCTTTCCAGCCGCTTCGCTCTTCCTAACTCCATTCTATCTTCTGACGGGCTCTCGGACCTAGCTCTAAACTGCCTCTTCCGACCCGGCCCCGACTTATACCGCTCCTCTGAGAACAGCCGTCGTTCCCTCGGCTCCCCCAGTCGCCGTCTCCTCACACCCTGACTAGGGGAGCTGCGGGCCTCGCTTCAGCCAATCAGCGGCCTCCCACGTGACCCACACCAGCCAATCCTCCGTCACTGTCCTCTCCGGCGGATCCGCTTCCATCGCCCCCCCACCTCCCCCACTTTCTTCCCAAGCCAATCACCCCGCGAGAACGACGTACCTGCCGCGTGCGAGTGCCCAATAACGGGGATGAGTTTCAAAGTCGGTCCTCCGCGACTGCCAATAGGAGCCTCAAGCTAGAGAGGGACAGCCCTTTCATCCGTTGAACCGGGACCTGCCTGAGAATTAAACAGCCAATCGGAGGCTTCGAGGAGCTCGAGCCGCGCTGCGTTTGGCCAATCACTGAACGAGACCTCTGCCGCTTCGGTTTTGGCAGAAAACCCGGCGTCCCCCGCTAGCCTGGAAGGCTACTCGTAGGAGTTTGGCTGGAAGGGGGTGGAACAAGTCCCCAGCCGTGTCGCGATAGGGTGTTGCGATGGGGTGTCGCGATTGGGGCGTCCTCTGCACATTGCCCATGTCGTGTCTTGTCACCTAGCCAGGGAACAGTTGCGATGGGTCGCGGAAGAGACACGTCGTGGTCAGAGCCCTTGTTGTAGTGACAGGGTCTCCACGTTGTGACAACAGTCTGGGAGCCTCGGGACGCTGAGGCAGAGTGGGGGAGCACGTGCAGAGGCGGGAGCAAACCTAAAAACTGGGGTCCCTCCACCTTGGCCGAGGAAGAAAGCAGGCGGGTTGAATGAAACGGCAGGAAGGATGGAGATCAGACCTCGGAAAGGATCCTGACCCTTACTGAGAGGTGGGAGGCTTGGTAAGGGGAAGTGAGGGGTGCGGGGCTGGGATTGGGGGCGAGAGAAGGCGTGCTTTCCTTCTTCCGTGGGGGTGGGGGGGAGGGAACATCTCATGACAGCTGAAGCTTACCTAGCGACTTGGAGGTCTGCGAAGCACTCTCCATCGCTCCGTTTCATTCGAACTTCATAATAACCCTGCAATTATTATCCTCTCGCCCCTTTTACAGATAAGGAAAGTGAGTCTCAGAGATCAAGCGACTTGCCCAGACTCACACTGCCAGGTAGTGCCTAAAACAGGATTTCAACCCACATCTTCCTGACCAGCTCCAGCTGGTTTGGGGGAATGAGATGACCTTTGGAGAGCTCCACAAGAGCGGAGAACACTGAGTGATCGAGACCGCCTTGTGAAGTTGATGGGGAGAAGGTTGGATTTGCTCTGGATAACTAGATTCCTTTTGCTCCTCATCAGTAACCTGGAGCTTTCTGAAGGGTTGAGCATTATCACCGCCTCTCGGGAAAAGGTGGTCCTGCCCCAGCCCTGGCCACTTGCCCAGCCTCACCCATTTTTCCTTATTTCCATGCCTCGGGGGCATTTTTTGAAGGCTGGTAGCCGCAGCTGGAAACAAGGAAAGTGTTGGGCTTAACCTAAGATTTGCTCAGTCTTCGGAAGTCAACTCCATCCCTACCCCTTGGTGTGTCAGTCAGCTCCATGCTACACTATCATATGGCTTCCCCCTGAGCCTGGAATGCTCTCCTTTCCTTATCTCCAAATTCTGGCTTCCTTGACTTGTTCCTTCAAGTCACGACTAAAATCTCACTTTCTATAGGAAACCTCTTCCAGTCCCACGTAATGCTAGTGCTTTCCCCTCTGAGATTATCTCCAATTTATCTTTTGCCTATCTTGTTTGTACATAGGTGTTTTCTCCTTGCCTTCACTATTAGACGAGAGCAGGAACTATTTTTGCTTTTCTTTGTATCTCCAGTGCTTCTTACAGTGTCTGGCATGTAACAGGGGCTTAATAAATGCTTGGTTACTTGACTTTTGGACGTCTAGAACTGGATTACAATAGGGCATCAAGAGGCAATTTGATGGTGCAGTAGAGAGTTGGGTTTATTGTAAAAAAAAAATTGAGTTTAAAGCCTTCCTCATTTTCTAGCTGTGTGACCCTGAATAAGTTACTTAACCTCACTCATTCTCATTTTCCTCATCTATAAAATGGGGTTGGTAATAGAGGTCATTGTGAAAATAAAATGAGATAGCATATGTAAAAGGATTGGTAAACCTTAAAGTGCTACATAAATGCTAACCATCATTATTATTCTTCCAAAGTCGACATGTTCAAAACAGAACTCATGATCATTCCCCTCTAAACCCTCCCCTCCTTTGAATGTTCCTATTACTGTCAAAAGCACTGCCGTCTTCCCACAGGCTCAAAGACTCAGTTTTTTCTCAGCTCCTCCCTTTCACTCTCTCCACACATCAATCTGTTCCTTAGCGTCCTAATTTCTATCTTTATGACATCTTTCATATACATCCCCTTCTCTCCATTTATATACCCCCCCCTCCCAAGTTCAGGCCCTCATTCCCTCTCCTGTACTATTATAATAACCAATTATAATTATTTAATTATAATAAATTATTATAATAACCACGTGCCCTTATTCTCTCCCCATGCCAATCCATCCTCAAGTCATTTGCCAAAGGGATTTGCCTAAAGCATAGGTCTGACGGTATTTCCCTTTTACCCCCCCCCATCCAATTAAATCCTGTGGCTCACTAATTGCTCCACAATCAAACCTAACGGCCTCTGTTTGATATTTAAACCTCTTCATACGATTGCCCTTTCCTACTTTTCCAGTCTTCTTACATGTTAGACCCCTTTACACACTCTGTGATCTAGCTACCTACACTTTCCTCATCTCCATGACCAGGTACTCCCACGCCTGGACCACTCTCCTCTCTCATCTCTCTCTCTCTTTCTCTTAGCTTCCTTAATGACTCAGCTCAAATTCCATGTTCTGCAAGAGGCCTTTCCTGGTCCTGCTAGCTGTTAGTGCCTTCCCTGCTGAGATGACTTCTCATCTATTCTGTATATATCTTGTATGTACGTACTTATACATGCTGTCTCACCCATTAGAATGTGAGTTGCTTCAGGACAAGGACTACTTTTGCCTTTCTTTTGGTTTCCAATGGCTAACACAATGCCTGGCACAGAGTTAGCACTTAATAACTGCTCCAACTCGTGAGCACCTGAGTCAGTCCCCATAGACAGAACAAGGGAGAGAGAGGTAAGTTACAAAACACTGTTGTAATCCTAAGGGCGCCTCTATTCTAGAGTCATGATGTGTTTTTTTTTTAACTTAAATTTACTTTTTCGATGAGCAAAAGTCTATTTTCTCTCTCTCCCTCCTCCTCCCCATTGGAAAAAAGAAAAGAAAGAAAAAGAAAACCCTTGTAACAAACATGTATAGTCAAGCAAAACAAATTCCTGCATTAGCTATGTCCAGAAAAATGTCTCATTTTACATAGGGTGAGGAGCTTTCAAAATCTTTACAGTTACAGTTTAAAATATCTGAGTCTTTCTGCCTCCCCCTTCCAGCTTCTGAAGGGGAAAATCCCTGGCACCTGTAACTTTCAGAAGGTGACTTCAGCCAGGTGCTACCTAAGTTAGACTATAAATGTTGACTGGGTGGGATGACCGATTATTTACTAATACTGAATGTAGTGGGGTGTAAAGAATATTGCTTTTGGAGTTAGAACACTTTGGTATATGACCAAGTTTTGCTACTTTCCACCTGATCATGGCAGTCCCTGTGCCACTTTGGGCCTCAACTGTTTCATCTGTAAAATGGTGGGGGAGGGGGGAGGAGCTTGATCTTGGGCTAGATCAGGCCTACACAGCCTTTGGCCTGAAATCCTTTGGCATGTGGCTAGCAGCCCGTGGACTGCAGATTGTGCAGGCCTGGACTAGATGATACCTCCAGTCTTTGTTAGCTCTCAGTTTCTATGATCCTCTGTGGGAAAAGGGGTTCTGGGGAGCTTCTGAGGTACCTTTAACTCTGAGATTCTATGACTCTGTGATAGCATCCTTCTTTTATGCAATGTCTTAGAGGAGCTGTCCAGAACATGGGCCACTTAGAAGACATATCTTTGACTCATGCATAGATGGCCTGATAGGAGCTCAGTGAGCAGAGTACATAGGAATACACACTGGGTTCCACTTGAACTTTTTTTCTGAAGCATCTGATATTAACTTCACTGTTGCTGGGGTTGTCGTCAGTTGGGGAATAGGGAAAACTAGGCAGAATAAGGGGAAGAACAACTTAACATTGGCCCTCTCCAACTCCTACATTATGACATGGGGAATAAAATAAATGATTCTGACTTGGCCTGAACCTTTCACATAGGACTGACTGTCCCCCCTCATACTACCACAATGTTCCAAACCTGACTCCCTAATATCTTATAAAACTCCTTCCCTTCCTCCCTTCCCCCCACCAGTGGAAGATCTTATGTGGTGAGGGCAAAGAGAGGTAGGGGTTGTCTCTTAGGTAAGAGACCCGACTATATATGTGCCTCATTTATAGCTCTTTCCTCTGATTCTAGGCTTTGGAGGCAAATAGGGACAGAGGGAGGCCTTTGGGTCTACAGGGGGCATCCGGGCCGAGAGACCCTTGGGGAGTGGGGAACCAGGAACAGATATTTCTCTGCTCTTTAGAATTTTCCCCATATTCCCATTCTAGCCCACCATTTCCTGGGATAAGACCATGCTTTCTAACCACATAGCCCTGATGCAAGGGCACTTTGGGTTTTTGGGGTTCCAGCCACAGGAAAAATTACAGTCCAGCTACAATTGACTTAGACAAGCATGGCACTTTAGATATAGGTAGTAGAAAGAAAACATGGTATGGGAAGGGAATAGGGTTTTGTGCTGCAGCCATCAAAAAAGCCAATGTGATCTTAGGTTGCATTTAGAGAGACACAGTGTCCAGGACTGGAGAAGTGATAGTCCTGCTGTTGTGTCTGTGGCTGGCCTCTGGTCAGATCACGTCCGGACTGTCATGTTTAGTTCTGGGTGCTAAATTTTAGGAGGGACTTTAATAACTGGAGAGTGTCCAGAGAAAATTGATCTGGGATGGTAAAGGGCTTCAAGACCATGCCCAGTCAGGATCAATTGAAGGAACAGGAAATGTTTATCCTGGAAAAGAGAAAACTTAGAGGAAATAAGATATAGTATTTCAAGGACTGTCATGTGGAAAGAGGAATTCAACTTTTTTTTTTTCTTGACCTCAGAATGAGGATCCAGGAACCATGGATGAGTGGAAGTTGTAGAGAGAAAACATTTGGCTTGATGCATGGAAAACAATTCCCAATCATCAAAGCAAAGGTGGTGTTGGCTGCCTTGGGAGGTAGCAGTTCCCCCTCACTTGAGGTCTTCAATCAGAGGGCTTGTTCAGGTTGGACTAGAAGACCTTTACAATCCTTTCCAATGCTGAGATTTGGTGATTTTATGGTTTTCATAGACCATGAAAGCAGGACTCCCAATAAGGCCAGGAATATTGAGGTCAGCCCTAATAGTAGTTTTCAGTGTTAGGTCAGCCCAACCTTGGAACATTTAGACTGTTGAACTGCTCACTGGTGATCATACCTTCATCTCTTTGGGGCTAATTAGAAGGAGGAGCCCTTTGGAAGCTGGGATGCATGAGACTGTCTATTAGACATTTGAAATGGGATATCCCTGGCAAAACCTCAGCAAACATAACTTATCTCTCCCCCCAAACCCACTCCTCTTCCAGACTTCTCTATTACTGTAGAGTCCCCCATACTACCAGTTGCCTCGGTTTGTAACCTTGGTGTTATCTCCAACTCTTCATTCTCCCTCACCTCACATACCTAATCCATTGCCAAGTATTTCAAAGCTGATCTTTTCTCTCTACTCAACCAACCATCACCTTGGTTCAGGTCTTTCCCATCTCTCACCTGTATTATTGCAATGGCCTCCTAACTGGTCAGTCCATCTCAGGTTTCTCCCCTCTACAGTGACTTGTCATGAGTATAGATGTGACTGAATCACTCTTCCACTCTAGTGGCTCCCTATTGCCTTTAGAACCAACTGTCAACTCCTCCATTGAGATTTTAAGCTTCCTCATAAAGTCTCACCAGCCCTGTCATGCACTAATCCCTCTGTTCCACTCTGCAGTCCAGCCAAAGTGGCTTGCTCTCCATCCTCAGATTATAAGGTTTCTCCCATCACTGTGCCTTTGCACTAGGCGATCCCTATTCCTATAGTGCATTTCCTCATCTTTGTCTCAGAGAATTCTTCCCTTCAGACACAGTTCTAGCACCACTTTCTATGTCAGGGCTTCTTCACGTGTTTTGTGTCACAGATCCTTTTCAGCATTCTGGTGAAGCCCATGTTCTCCTCAGAATCATGTTTTTAATGCATAAAATATACAAGATTGCAAAGGAAACCAATTATATTGAAATACAGTTATCAAAACCTTATTTCAAAAATGAGTTCACAGACCTGAGGTTAAGGTAACAGGTTGCAGGGGTGGGGGACCACATGTGGTTCGAGGCTACAGGTTTCCTTGGGTTAAGGGCCTTCAACCTACATGAAGCCTTTCCTTCCTCTCTCTCCCCTGCTGTTAGTGCTTTTTCTCCCTTCCTTGTATTTAATTACCTTGTATTTATTTTCTTTATGTTTAGTCTATATACACATCTATGTGTTTGTCATCTCCTATGTTAGAGCATAAATTCATTGAGAGTGGGGATTTTTTCATTCTTTGCACAGCACCTGGCATGTAGTCAGGACTCAATAAATGTCTATTGCTTGATTCTTTGATTGATTCACTTCTGATGCATCCAGATTGTGATAGGCACCACCTGGTGGAAGGACCTAATCTTTGCTTACTCTGTAGATAATAAATCCCACATGTGACATTTAAAAAAAAAATCCTTTCTTCTCTGTACTTCCTTCTATTCTCGCTTGTACATTTTAAAAAACTCTTCAATGCTCCTCTTTTTTTTTTTGGTGTCACTATTGATACCCTCTCCCCTCCCAACGTCCCCCTCCCTGCCCCCCCAACTCCTGGCAAATAAAAATAAAAAAAAGAGAGAGAAAAAAAATGAGAAAAAAAACCCCTTGGAACTAATAAGCCACACAGTGGCCATGTCCAAAGAAAATATGTCTGTTTTATGTCTTGAATCCTACCCCTCAGCGAGGAGGTGCTTCATCATAGGTCCTGGATAGATGGTTGGTTATTGCATTGATTAGAGTTCTTAAATCTTTCAGAATTCTTTTTCTTTGCATTGCTGTTGTCCTCATATAAACTGGTCTCTTGGTTCTGCTTATTTCACTCTGCCTCAGTTCATACAACCCAGGATTCTTTGAAATTGTCTCTTTTATCATTTCTTACAGTACAATAATATTCCATTACATTCATATATCACAGTTTGTTCAGCCATTCCTAATTGATGGGCACCCTCCTACATTCTAGTTCTTTTTTCTTTTTAACTCCCAATTCAGGATTAGGAAGATTGTCTATCTTTCAACTCTTCCCTCCCTGATATTATCTTCCCTCTTGATACCTCAACATGCTAAGCTTGTTATATTTCTACACTATACTGTCAGTGCTCCTTTTTCTGTTCCAGGTAAGAGTGACATTCATCTACTGACCATTCTCCTACTCCTTCCATATTGGTATACTCTTTTCGTGTACCCTAATTATGAGAAATAGCTAGTTCCACCAATTCTTCATTCTTTTTGCACCAATATATTCCTTTTGTCCTCCCTTCTTTTTTGCCCTCTTAAAATCTTCAGACCAGAACCAATCCTCCCCTACTTGGATCCTCTGTTTTTCACATTTTACTCCTTCAATACTTTTTGAAGACATTCAGGTTCTGAAGGGACACTTTTTTCTTTTCCCGTTATTTGAATTATATATCACCATAGTGCCCTTTCCAATTGCTCAAATAAAAGTACCTTCCTAGGTTTTTCTCGCGTTTTTATTTCATAGCATCCATGCAGCTCTGTCTTTTCATTAGAAATACTCTCTTCCATTCCTCCATGTTTTCCTCCTATAGGATTATACTCAGCTTTGGAGGGTTAAGTATTCTTGGTTGTAAGCCTAGGTGTTTTGGAATATTGTTTTTCAAGATTTCCTCTAAGTATAGTAGAATCTGCCAGATCTTATGTGGTCCTGTTGTTTCTTGACACTTAAACTGTTGGGTTATTATTTTTTTTTATGCTACAGTACTTTTGTTTTGATGTATGAATTTTCGATTTTGGCTATGACATTCCTTGGACTTTGCATGGGGGGGGTTCCTTTCAGAAAGTGATTGATATATTCTGTCTTCACTTTGCTCTCTGATTATAATAGATATGAGCGAATTTCATTTATGATTTCTTAAAATGTAATATCCAGGTTTTTAAAATTATAGTTTTCACATAGTCCAATTATCTCTCCCTAAACTGTCTTTAATATCACTTGTTCTGATATCAGATGTCTTACATTTTCTTCTAATTTTTTCAGTCTTTTGATTTTGTTTTCATATTTCTTCCTGTCTTCCAGATTCACTGATTTCTGTTTGAGGTATTTTATTTTAGGAATAATGTCACGTGGGCAAGATATTTCTTTTCTAAGCTATTTATTCTAATTATTTCCTCCAGAGCTTTTATTTCATTTTTATCTCTTGCTTCATTTTCCCTAGATATTCATATAGTTCTTGTGCAAAATTCCTTTTTTCCCCTTTAAAAAGGAATTGCTTTTGCCGTTGTAACGGAGGTACTTGATCCTTCTTTTGGAGGATCTCTACATCTCTAGTCATTTTTTTATGGGTCAGTGTTTTATTTTATTTACTTATCTCTCCTCAGTTCCTGAAGTGAGGCTTTACATTGAAGAAGGCAGGGAACAAGCATTTGTTAAGGCCAGCCTTTGCCCCCAGCTAAGCTCTGGGTTGGGGTGGTTGGTCCTGCGTGGCCTCACTCTAGGTCACCTGGGTTCCTATGATGACCTCTGCCTCTTGGGGGGAGGCTCCCCCCAAGGATCTCCGGAGTCCGGAGTACTGGATCTTCAGGGCTCTCTGTGGCCTCTCAGCGCCAAGAGTAGGGACTCTGGTCCTTAGGCCCTTGAGCTGCTGTGCCATCTTGACTGCTGCAGTTCCCTGGAATTTCCAGGGTTCTCACCCTTCCTTTTCTGGGGACTTGGGGGCAGATGTGGAATGATGCACAGGAGGAAGGAAGCAGTATTTTTTTTGGTCAGGGCCTATGTAGCCTAGACTTTCACCCTTATTGGTAAAGACTTGCCTCCTTGATAGGTCATAATA
Organism: Phascolarctos cinereus; assembly: GCF_003287225.1. Taxonomy (NCBI): domain Eukaryota; kingdom Metazoa; phylum Chordata; class Mammalia; order Diprotodontia; family Phascolarctidae; genus Phascolarctos; species Phascolarctos cinereus. Next base: position 42,878,335 of record NW_027555958.1, on the reverse strand, counting down.
TCATAAATTTAGAGCAAGAAGGGACTTTACAGGTCATCTAGCCACAGTTACAATTGGGGAAAGTGAGATTCAAGGAGGTTAAGTTACTTTCCCATGGTCACAATCAATCAATGAATCAACAAGCATTTATTAAGCATCTAGTAAGTACCAGGCACTGTGCTAGGTGCTGAGGACGCAAAGAAAAAGCAAAACCAGTCTCTGACAGTAAGGAGCTGACATGCTGATGGGGGATACAACTTGTCCATAAATAGGTACATATGTGATACATACAGAATAGACGGAAGGGAAGGAACAAGCAAGTGGAAAGCCTTCCTGCAGAAGGTGGGATTTGAACTGAGTCCGAAGGACAGCAGGGATCCTAAGAGGCAGAGGGGAGGAGCCCGAGTGTTTCAGGCGTGGGAGACAGCCAATGCCGAGGCACGGAGGATAGGAATGGAAGGTTATGTGTGAGGGAGAGCAAGCAGGCTCGTGTAGCTAGACCGTGGAGTGTGTGAAGGGCTATAAGGTGCAGGAAGACTGGAAGGTTAGAAAGAGCCAAGCTTTAAATGCTAAAGAAGAATTTGTTTGATCCTAGAGGTAACAGGAAGCTACTGGGTTTTACTGAGAAGAGGAGCGACATGGCCGACCTGTGCTTTAGGAAGCTCCCGTTGGCCGCTGGGTGGGAGTGGGGAGAGTTGAGGCTGGGAGGTCACCTAGAAGGCCTTTGGAGTGGTCCAGGTGAGAGGTGATAAGGGCCTCAGCTCAGGTGGTGGTTGTGAGAATGGGGAGAAGGTGTCAGATGTGAGAGATTTTTGTGGAGGTAGAAATGACAAGATTGGAAACTGATTGGATATACAAGGTGAGTGAGTAGAAGATACCATGCAGATTGCATACCTGGGTGGCCTAAAGGTGTTATGTGGCAGAGCTGAATCTAGACTCAGCTGTCCGGACTCTAAATCCAGCACAGTTTTAATACATCATGCCCCATTCACATCTTTCTTTTCTGTTCCCAAATTAATTTAGGGGTAAGAGCCGCTTTATATCCCCAGCCTCCTTCTGACTTTGGTGTTGGGGGTACATATTAAAAACAAAACCAATCTCTGCCCTGCCCTCACGTCCCTTACAGGTATAAGAATGTAGGGGCAGCCAGGTGGGGCAGTGGATAGAGCACCAGCCCTGGAGTCAGGGGGACCTGAGTTCAAATCCGGCCTCAGACACTTGACACTTACTAGCTGTGTAACCCCAATTGCCTCACAAAAAAAAAAAAAGGAATGAGATGTCAAATAAAGTGGCATCAACATCAATAGGGTTGAATGTCAGACTTTGGGAGGGTCTTGCCATGCTCAAGATGGCGGTGATTCTGGAATGGTCAAGGAGAAGGTGAACGTCATTGTTCTTAGAGATATCTGAGTTTAGAAGAGAACCCCATCTCTTTAGCCTGGAGAGGAGATGGGGGGAGGAGGGCTCTGTCTAAGTGAAAGGAGCTGATCCAAATCTCTTTTACCCGAAGGCAGTGCGTGTAATGGAAAGAGCACAGGACTCAGAGTCAGGAGATTTGAGTTCTAGTACTATCTAGCACTGATGATCAATCAATGAACACACTTTTTATTAAGTACTTACTATGAGACAGGAACTGTTTGAGGTCCCTAGGGCACAAGTACAAAGAATGAAACAATCCCTGTTCACAAAGAGCTTCCATTCTAATGAAGACTACAAGCACATTTATATAGGATAAATATATAGAGAATAAATTCAAAGTTGTCATATGCAAGGTAGTTGAAAGGAATGGCACTAGCAGTGGAGAGGGAAGGCTTCATGTGGAAGGTGATCTTGAATTGAGTCTTTAAGGAAGACAGATTTAGTGAGCTGAAGGTTTGGGTGTACATTCTGGGCATGGGAATGGTGGGTAAAAGGCATCAAAATGAAATGGAGGAGCATGTGTGAGTAATAGAGACAAGGCAAATTTATCAGGATCACAGAGTGCAGGAGAGAGTGTAATGTTCAGTGAGGCTGGAAAAATGGCTTGGGACCAGACTGTGAAGAGTTTTAAAAGCTAAACAAAGGAGTTTTTATCCCAGAGGCAATGGGAGTTGATTGAGTTGAGGACGGGGGCTTGACATGGTCACATCTACCTTTAAGGAAAATCATTTTGGCAGCAGGGTGGAGGGTGCAGTGGTGAGAGCCTTTTAAGGCAAGGTAATACCCACCAAGAAGCTGCTGCAACGACCCAGATGAGAAAAGAGGAGGGTCTGAGCCAAAGGAGCAGGTAGCTGTGTGAGAGGAGGAAGCCTTAGACGAAGAAATGACAAGACTTGATAACTGTTGGATAAGTGGGATGAGGTGGAGTGCAAGTGGAGGATAATGCTGAGATGACAAAGCCAGGGGCCCTGACAGAGATGACGTCTGGTTTGGGACATGCTGAGTTTGAGATGTGTCCAGAACATCCAGTTTGAAATATCCAATTGGTGATTGGTGATATGGGACTGGAAGTCAGGGCAGAGACAGGACTGTGTGTGAGTCACCTGCATAAAAATGAGTTAAACTCTTGGGAGCTGATATGTGATCTTTGATAAGTTTCCACCTTTTAACATCTTAACCTCTTTAAAATAAAGAAGCTAGACTAAACGACCTCTCAGGTTCACTCTGTTTCTAAAACGAACAGATGTGTTACAGTGAAAAGAGCACTGAGTCTCGAGGCAGAAAACTTACATTCACATATCCTGTGATGCTTTGCTACCTGTGTGACTTGAGCAAATAACTTCACCTCCCTGATCCCCAGTTTCCTCACTTGTAAACCAAGGGGATTGAAGTAGATAGTCATCTGTCTCTAGGTCTATGAACACTTGACATGTTGGTGCCATTTTGGGAAATCCCTGCCCTCCCCTTCCAGCTCCAAAGATCAGTTGTAGTGAGTCTGTCTGGTGAACTGCTTTTGTAATCCTGGCATACAGATCCCTGAGATCTCTTCTTTTCTTTCTAGATCTGCTCTGTGTTCCTCTCAATGGCTTCTGAACAAGGAGAAAGTGGCAACTACAATTGGAGACAGTGTGTGTGTGAAGGGGTACAGAATGGAGTAAGGAAAAGGGGAAGGGGACCAGGGGAAATATTCACTTGGGTATGGAAGGATTTAGAGCCATTGAAGGTAAGAATCAGTAAGTGGTTCTGGCCTTCAACAAAGCCAAGGAGAGTGGGTCTCACGAAGAGCTACTCTTCATGAGTTCAGCCTTGGTGAGTTTGTGGGGAGAGAAGCCAACACACTTGGCCATTTTGAGGGGCACCAAGGAGCTAGCACAGAGGAGGTAGTAACAATGGCCTTTTTACCCGCTGTCCCAACTCGGGGTAGGATGAGGTGAGACTAGGGTTTCAATACTTCTTTATTCTTTGGAGATGCTCCATTTGAGGTGGTTCCTAATGCCCCTTTGTAACACAGATAGGCACAACATATATGCCTATATTTTTTTATGTACTCTCCTCCCTACGTATACCAACTTACTTCTCCATATGTGTCCTCATCCATAGCGTAGGCACTGTGACAACCTATATGAGAGACAATGTGGACAGAGCACTGCATTTGAAGTCAGTGAACCTTGGTTCAAATTCTGGCTCCTTTGTGATGTTGGTCAAATTACTTCAAATTATTTCTGGGATTCAGTTTCTTCATTTTCACAATTAAGATGTTTGATTACCTAATTTATGCCTTCTGGGCCCTACAATCAATTCCTGTACATCATACAGCCTCAAACAGCAGCATTCCTACATGCATGAAACCTGGCAGTGTGGGCACACCAGGAGTGCTCCTGCCCTCTCCTCCTCTTTTGGTGTACTTGCCACCCTGTAGTCTCTGCTTGCTTGGGTCCTTGCAGCTTTCAGGAAGTCCCACTCCCTTTCTTCTGCTCCTATGAACTCATCCTGAGTTGTAGCACCTAACCACCCTCCACAGGATCCTATTTGGGAAGCACTCCAAAGGTCCAGACAGCCTCTTCCCCAGGCTGAAAGTAATTCTGGCAAAGCCAGTGACTTGGGGACGTTGCATTCATGCCTCAAATGACATTTCATGCAATGGAGGGGACTTGTGGCCTTTCCTCTCCATGGTTTTCCCAGCCTTCCTTGCCTATATTCCCACCTCAGTGTGGCCATCCCTGCCACCTACAGGAACTCTCTGAAATAACATTCCCCTGGAGCAGCTGGTGTTTCTGCCCTTCTCTGCATTGCAGCTAGAGTGAACTGGATGTAAGAGTCCCAGGCTTCCAGGGCTGCCCTCAGAAAAAGGAGAGATGAGAGGCTTGGGAAGTATGGGAGAGCACAGGGCAGCCTACCTCAAGGAAGAGTATATCACAGCATTTGGAGGTGGGTCGCTGGGTGGTGGCCAAGTCTCCGAAGGCATCCCCCACTGCTTCAGAGACACATTGGCTTTCTACTTCATTTCCAAACTGCTGGATTCCGAACCTCCTTATCAGCATGCTGAACAGAAATGGCCTCTGGGCTGTTTCTTCTGGGATCTCCCATTCCAGGTTCAGCAATGATGGTGACTCCTGAACACCAGTAGCAACTTCTGCCTTCTCAATCAACTGGGGGTGGGGGTGGATGCCTAGTTGTGTCTAGTTAAAGGCTTCAGCAAGAGTCTGGACTCTTTGTGGGTGTGTATGGTGAGGTAGGGAAGTTTTTTCCCTTGTTGGGGCAAGGTGAGGCTTGTGCAGATGGAAAAGAGCAGGAACTGTTGATAGTGGGTGCTAGAAAAAGAACCCACTCTATATTTCAATCCTCCTGGCTTGCTCCCTATCTCTTCTTTTTCTTGCCCCTCTCCCTGTGCTACCTCCTTTTCGGCTGCTGACATCTCTTCTATTTTCTACCTCTTTTTGCCTTTCTGTCTCTGATAGTCTCTTTCAGTATCTCTCTTGGTCTCCTCTTTCTCCTCTCTCTTTTTTATCTCCATCCATCCATCATATATCTGTCTGTCTGTCTGTCTATCTATCTATCTATCTATCTATCTATCTATCTATCTATCTATCTATTATCTTTTTGTCTGTCTCCATATTTCCCTTCTGTAGGGGTATTTCTATAGAACAAGTCATTTCTCTTGCTAGCTTCCCCATCTGGGGTCTCTTTGATTGGAAGGGTAAGTTCCCAGTCACAGCTTCCACTTCTATCTGTGTTGAAGTCAGAACAAGACAAAACTGCAACAGGAAGTCTGCCATTTTGGGAGTTAGCCAGCCCTCTTGTTGCTCCCCAATCTTACTGACCCTTTCCCTTTTGCCTTAAGACTCTTGGACTCTGACTGCCTCCTGTATTCCCTTCAGATAGCAGGTGGGTGGGGGTTTGGAATATAATAATTCTCTGAAATATTCTATCTTCTCCCCCAGGATTTGTGTGACAAAGAAAGAAGATAAAACGAGCCATGTTGTCCAGCTAAAAGAAGGCTGAGGAGGCGACTGACTGCCATGTGTTTTCTAGAAAAAAAGACTTCCCAAAAGAGAAAGGCCTCTTCTTCCCTAGTCCCTTGGAAAATGGACCAAGAGGCAGAAAAGGTCTAAGATTCCAATGGGATGGACTTAGGTTAGTTTCCAGGAAAGACTTCCTGGGCTGTTCAGAGATAGAAACATGTGTAGGGAGGGAAGCAGGGTAACTTCTTCCCTGGAGAGCTCTCAACAGAGAAGTGATTCTCATTTGCTCAGACTGGACATGTCGGCCATAGAAGGGTGGAGGAGTGTTAGGATTCATGAATTCATAGATGAGAGGGAAGGCAAAGGAGGAAAGTGGCAGCTTTGATAGACATGAAGGGAAGGTCAGAAGGCAATGGATTGGTGGAAAGAAAACTCCAAATCCCTCTCAGTTTTCACTGATTCCAGCCTTTTGGCAGCAGGTTTAATGGTCTCCCTTTGTCAGGCAGACATTCCCCATTTCCTCCTTTCCCTCCATCCCACAGACCATGAAGAGCTGTCCGCTTTCTAGCTCTGGGCTCTTGGGTGAGGGTAGGGGCAAAAGAGAGGTGTCTGTACCTGGGGGGAAAAGAGGCAGAGAAGCAAGTGGTAACGTCCGAGACCCATCTCTGCAATGGCCCTGTCAGTGGCTTTGGTGATTGGTTTTGACAGTTGAATGAAGTGAGGAAAAGATGTGATGCTAGTGATTAAGGTAGGCAATGGGTCTATTGCCTGCTTGTCTTCTGGTGGGAGGTGAGGGCTGATAGCTTTGTACCCTACTGTCAAGAGAGGATGACATCCCATAAACCTCCAGCACTCTAGAACCCTCAGAGGAAGGGGAGAATCAGTAGAAGTTGGCTGTCATTTCCAGATTGGAAATGTTCGTAGAGAGAGGCTGATGGTAGGCTCAGGAGATAGTGTTAGCTGACACAAGGAAGGCATTGTTGGGGCATGCTGGGGACACTTGGGTCCTGATTCTCCAGAACATCCTTTGGGGTAAGGCACTGGCCCGATTAGCCTTTTTTTTTCCAACTAAAACTGGCTTGTCTGAGCTCTCAGGGGGGATGGAAAGGAGATCAGAAGAGTTTGGCAGTGACTCGGTTGCCCCCAGCACCTCGCTCCCCTGAAGACCGAGGAGGCACAAAGTCAAAGGTTGTGTGATGTTTGACCCGTCCCTTGCTTTTGCTCCATAGGGCAATGAGGCCAAAGCAGAGGGTTACAGAGGTGAGGAAGGGGAGGAAGCCAACAGCTAACACTACAACCAGGCCCCTGCTGTCCAGGAAGAAGGGTCCTGGGGTTCCCAGAGTGGTGGCATTGGTATCAGAAAGGGTCCCGTTTGGCGACTCAATCTGGATCACCTCTAACCAGGTGCTCAGCGAGTCACTCCCGGCTACATTGCTGAGCACACAAACATAAGCACCCCTGTCTCGAAGCTGTACTGACCGGATCTCCAGGGTCCCATCCTCGAGGACTCTTACTCGTCCAGTTCTTCCCAGACAAGTCCCCTGGGGCCCTCGCCATGAAATGGTAGGAGCTGGGTCTCCATCCCCAGAGCAGGAGAAGACAGCCTGCTGTCCCTCCTCTGCACTGACTCTCCGTGGCCCGGACCTCTGAATCAGGGCTGCTCTGCAAGTGAAGTGTCCTGGGGGCAGGATGTCTGAGAAGTCCTGTAGGTTCTTTCCCCTGACATGGAGTGGACTGGCACAGGCTGGGGGGGATTTGCCAAAGTCTAGGTGGTGGCGAAGCCGGAGTAGCCACAGCAGACGGCAGTCACAGATCAGGGGGTTGCCGGCCAGCCGCAGGGTGACCAGATTGCTGGGGGAGGGGAAGGCAGCTTCTTCCAGAGTCTGAAGGGCATTGTTGGCCACGTCCAGGAGGCAGAAGGCAGCCAAACCATGGAAAGCATGGGCAGCAATAGAGGCTAGGTGGGCCCCTGAGAGGTGGAGCTCCTGGAGCCGTACCAAAAAACTCAGTTTGCGGGCTGGGATGCTTGAGATGGGGTTCTGAGACAAGTCCAGGACCCTGAGGAAGCTCAGATGGCCCAGGGCTTGGAAGGGAACGGAGCTCAGGTTGCAGTGTGTGATGGCTAGATGGCTGAGATTGAGGCCAGCCAGGCTTCCAGGCTCCAGGACCCTCAGAGTTGGCCACTGGTGGATCTCTAGCTCCTGTAACTGCCCCAGTCCTCTCAGGGCTCCAGTAGGCAACCGACCAATGTCCAACTCGCGCAGCCTCAGCGCTGTCAGCCCTGGGAGTCGGGCCAGGGCAGGCCCAGGCACAGTGCTTAGGTTGCATCGTTCTAGGGTAAGGGTGCTTAGCTTTGCCAGTCCCACAAAGGCCCCTGGTGCCACAAACACCAGGTGATTGTCCCCCACTTCCAACTGCTGAAGACTGCCCAGCTCTCCAAAGGCACCATCCAGGAAGAGGACTATCTGGTTGAGGCTAAGATCCAGTAGGGTTAGGGAGGGTAAGCCAGAGAAGATCCCAGGGGCCACAATTCGGAGCCTGTTACCTCGAAGCCTCAGAGTGAGGAGGTTTCGCAGACCCTGGAAGGCCCCAGGTTCTAGAGTGGAAAGCTGGTTGTGACTCAGATCCAACTCAAGCAGTGGTCCCAGGAGGGAGAGCATTCCTCTTTGGAGGCCCCATAGGCGGTTTCTACTCAAGTCCAGGAGCTTGACGTCTGGTGGGATCCCTCCGGGTACTGCCTCCAGCTGCCGGCTGGCACAGATCACTGCTTGGGGTTGGGAGGCACAGTCACATGCTGCTGGGCAGCCTCGGCCACTCCTTCCAGCCAGAAGGAGCAAAAAGAAGAGGGGCAGCCAAGAGGCTGAGGCCCAACGGGAAGCTATGTCTATGTCCATTCCTTCTTTGCTTCTGGAATAAATGATGATGTGTCCTTTTTTGGAAGGCGGCAGCACCAGACCTCCCTTCATTCTGGGTACAGACACAGGATTTCCTTGGGGATTTTTGAGAGGTGGGAGGGAGGAGAGACTGGTGTTTTCAGTTTGGGCATTGCTAACGTGTGGGGCACAGGATCTTATAGAATTCAGGCTTGACTCTCTACACCCCAGAGTCCTCTCTGGCATCCTCTCCCCACCCCTCTGCACCCTAACCTTTATCTAGAGTGGTTGTGACTTGAGGTTCCCACTGTGTCTCTTGGTTCCATGGCTTCTGGTGGGTGCTAAGTCTGGTCTTGGTGAAGAATGTTGGGGAAGAGTTCAAGGGCTGGTGTAGCAAAGTGTCCTCTTTATGCTGTGGGATCTCTATCAGTTTGGGCCCCTCCGGTCCTTTATCTCTTGTGGCTGCCTTCTCCAGTTACCTCTACCTCTCTACTTACCTGGAGCCATGCCTGGTAGGCAGCATGGATGGCTTGAAGTTCCGTCTATAGTTTCCCTGAGTCTCAGGGGTGTGTGTCCATGGCCCAGAGCTCCCTGTCTTGTGAGGAGAGAGGCCCTTACGTCCTGACTTTATCAGCCTAGGATGGAGAAAAATGTTTCATTGAGCTCCAGGGGAGCCGTACCTGCTCTGCTTTGTAGCCTTGGAGAGCTAAGGGTCAGAAGAGCTAGCTTCTTGTTCCAGCCCTGCTGTTTACTAGCTTTTTGACTTTGGAGCAGCTCACGTTACAGCCTGTCTAAATGTCTTTATATAATAAAGCCTCCTTTGCTAACTTCACAAGCTGCCTGTGAGAACCAAATAGAATAGTGGCTGTGGAAGCATTTTCCGAAGTTACTTCACAAATCCTAAGCATTTTTATTATTGAGGGTGGGACGCCCTCACACAGTGGGAGGGGCTGGGATCCAGGTGCTCTCCCCATGGCTTCCACACTGCTCCTTGTGGCCTGGCTGAGGGTCCAGATCTGTCTCTCTGGGCTAGGGAGATCCAATTTCCCCGGAGTAGTTGTATGGATGACAGCCAATCTGCACATTAACCATGGCACCGAGTAGAGGACTGCAGTATTGAGAACTGGGGTAAAGGGCTTTCCCTACCTGCCGTCCCCCAAGAAGGGATGGACTCAGGGGGATCATTTGGAAGCTAGGCATGCCCTATAGGAGGCTTAGAGAGACATTCTCAACAGCATCTCTCCTTTTCCTTATAAAGGGTAGTCATGTTAATATGCATGAGAAAGAGGGAATGCTCAGATTATGGTCCAAGAATTTTGCTGCTCTTAGGCCCTTTAAATGGCGGTCTGATCCTGCCTTAGGGGCATCCTGCTCTCTTCTGTTCTAGATTCCCGAAAGAGAGAGAGAGAGAGAGAGAGAGAGACAGACAGACAGACAGACAGACATAGGCAGAGATAAAAGGATACACGGAAAGATAGGAATGGAGGGAGAATGCCTAGTGAGAGACCTCAGAAGCTGGGTCACTCAGCTGGCACAGTGGCTATTGAGTCAGGCTTGAATTGGCACTATCCTAACCACAGGCAGTCTGCAGAGCTGGCTCACTGCAGGGCCTCGGGGACTGGGTGGCCAGACATCACCCAGACAACTGCAACTATGAATGACCATTAGGTAAGAGTCAGGGGTAGCAAGCAGGAGAAGTGAGGGTGGGGTGAAAGAAGAGAAAAGAAATTATCCCTTCTCTCAACTTTCCACCCCTAGGAAGAACATTGGATAGTGGGCAAAAAATGGCCAATGTGACTGAGCCCCAGGAACCGGTAGGGGTGGGCTTCAAGTCAAGGGCTTCTCCAGCCCTGGCCCCCTTTTTTGGGTGCAGGTGCTATAAGGTGCAGCCGACAAGGTCAGCTCTGTTTTGCCCTTTCTGTCAATTGGAAAATGGGAGCCTGAAGAGACAGTGTCACTTCTTGGTTTTTCCTGCAGAAGGTAGCTGCTACACTAGGCGCTAAAACTCAGGCGTAATGAAATTTTAAGACATTATAGTGAGAGGGATGCAGGGAAACAATGGAAGCCAGAGCATCTTCAATTTCCAGAGCTGGCTGGGTAGTAGTGAAATTAACCTGACTGCTGAAGTGAATGTTCTCAAGCCCGGCTCCCAGGTTTGTTCATCGAGCTTTTCCCTAGATTGAAGGATCTGCTGAGTGAGCCTCCCCTGCTCTGGCTCGGCTTTCCACCCGACCACCAGGAAGTTCACCCTGAGGGGTAGCATCATTCCTGATGCTGCAGTTCCTGCTCATTCTTTCTTATGCTCTACTCAGTAGAGCTGTTCCTCCTTATAAGGCAGGTCCCCTTTCCCTTCCCACCCTCATTCTCAGGTCGGGGAAGAGGGGTGGGCAAGGAACAGAAGGATTGAAGGATCTTTCCTTGGTTTATTTATTTATAGGGTATCTAAGAGCAAACTTTTCTCGTGATATCTCCATGGCTGCTCTACTGGCTTCCTGCCAGCTGGCAAGAGAGAAGGGAGAGGTGTCAGTCCCACTTCTTTTTCCTCCTTAAATTGCAATGGATGAAATGGGGAGGGGTGAAGGAGAGAAAGCATAGAGAGATTGAGACAATCAAAACATTTGGAGAAAGGATCATCTCTTCCTCATGTTTGAAGAGATTCCTCCTTCCCAACCTCTATGCTGCAGTCTTGAGGACGCATTTGATGCCAGCCTAAACTATCATGTCCCCTCTAAAAGGACCCTGTAACCACCCAGATTAGAGTATATGGGTAGGGAAGATGATGAAACAGAGAGGTAGATTTCGGGCACAATCAGGTCAGAATCACCATTGCTTGGCTAAGGATCCCTTCCCCTCCCCCCCAAAAGGGAAAAGAGCTGCGCTTGGATTTCTTTTCCATAGGCATAGGGCACCAAATGCCCTTTGGCTCCTCCTGACAAAGCCCATCCTATGCGTCAGCAACCAAAGAATAGGATGGTTTGGGGGCTGGGAAATCTATCAGACACCCTTGGTCTACTACACTCTGAAAATGCAATGGAAATGAGGAAAGCTGCCTAAAGATAAGAATGGGGGATAGGATTGGGACTGAGGAGGAGGCACTTACCAGGGAGATCCTGGGAGCTTCATCAAGTTGGGCACTGCATCCTGTCTGGGGTTCAGTGCTCCCATCCAGTCTGTGCCTTTGGACCCCTGGACCTCTCTAGCACACCCACTTTCCCTAAGGCTTGCCTGCCAGTCTCTGCTGCTCCCACCAAGGTAGAGAGAACTGGAAAGGATTTCTCTCTCTTTTCCCTTCTCTCTCTTTTCAAACCAAGTGAGAATGAGTCTGCAGCAAACCCGTTGGTGCAAAATAAATAAATAAAGTCTTAGGGGAGGGCTGCAGCAGGAGCCACTGATACAGGGCAGAGAGAACCAGGGAGCAAGAGAACCTATAGGAGAGCACCGGGGCTAGGGGAGGATAGCTTTCCCATTCAATAGGATCTCTCTGGCATTTAGGAATACCCCTGTAGGATTATAATAAAGGCTATCATAACTGAAAGGGGCTTTAAAGCTCATGTAGTCTAATCTTATTTTATGGATGAGGAAACATGATCCTCTTATAAGGTTATAGACATTGAATATTAGAGCTGACTTGTCAGAAATCATCTAGTCCAACCCTCAAATTTTACAAATGAAGAAACTGAAACCCTTTCATTTTGGGCCCCTCTGTGAAATGTTTCCATCCAAACAGCTAGGGGGAGATTGGCCCATAAGACCATTGCTTTAGAGCAGAAAGTTACTGTTAAAAGGGCAAATACAACCCCTTCATTTTAAAGACATGGAAGCTGAGGCCCAGACTTGCAGTAATTTCACACAGCAAGTGCCTGAAGCAGGATTTGAACTGTCTTCCTCACTCTCAGACCAGAGCCCAAATCACCATACCATACCACGGTGAGAGTCGATTGTGGTGCTGATGGTTTTCTCTGGCGCAGGAATGAAATCAGTCGGGTCATCTGGGTAACCTTGTTTAACTTTGGCCAATGGTAGTGCAGACATTTTTGATTTTCTCACTGCAACTGTTGTTTTCTGCTCTCTCTAGCCTCCCTCTCCATCACCTTTTAAAATTACCTTATAAAGAATGACACAAATCTAGAATTGCGTTTTCCCTTGTTACCCTTCCCCAGAGAGTAAAAGTAATGAGATTTTCAGCTTTCATCACTCCCTTCAACTGCCCTACACCACCAAAGGGTAGGACAGTAATCATTTGTAAGGGTGTAAAAAGTCCAGGGGCAGGATAGAGGTCTTGGGGGGTATTTGAGGGCTACCTTCAACCCCTCTCCCCTCTCCACCCAGTCTGTGAGCCTGGAACTGACATTTCGCAGAATGTATGATACTGTGTCATCTTCTCCCCAGAACAAGGAGCAAGTGTGGCGGGTGGGACAGAGGGGATCCTTTGAGGACATGGAGGTGGTGTCATCAACTTCGGTTGTCTCCTTGGTCTGTGCCCAGCTGTTCTTACTCATGTTGATGCCATGAGGTACAATGGCCGAATGCTGCTGACACTATGCTGAGAGGTGGCAGCATCCCAGACCTAAAGCAGGAATTCTTAAGGACAGTGGAATTCGGAAGATCTGCCTCATCATTCTTCCGGGATCTCCAAGTACTAGGGACTTCTTCCTGAAGCCCCATATGGGTGTGATTGCGGATTTGGATAGGACCTTGTTTATGTATCTTTAAGTGTTTCTCCTTTATATGAACACTTATATGGCTTGTGATTGTATCAATTCCTGTATCCTGTGTATAAAGTGCATGTGACTTTTGTTCTCATCTTCCCTTCATATTTGTTAACCTGGTATTGTTCCCCATCACCCCTACACACTGAACTCTTGCAGTTACTATCTCTACTCCTCCCCTTCTCCACCCCTGCCCACACCATTAACACATTTAGTTTCTCCTAAGCCCCCTGAAAAGGCAGTGAAGAAATGTGGCTGTTCATTTTCTATCAAAACCTGGAAGAAAAGGATGGAAAGATGAACTTCTGGGTGATGTATAAAATGAACAGTTCCTTTTGGGTTTGAACTGTCTTTGAACTTGATCTAGCTTCCCTGGCCACAGCCCTCTGGGAAATGAAATGAGGTATTTCAAAAACCCCCTCTTGGGTTCAGAGCTAAGAATTGGAATTTGTCCAGTGTGGCCCCCCGAGTTTCTCTGCTGCCTTGATTCGTCTCTTGCCCATATCCACTATCTGCTCCTTAGGCCTCAAAGAAGCTTAGAGGGATGGGGAAAATGAAGCTTCATAAAGTTGTAGCTGGTGAGATCCCAGCATCTCTTCCCTCTAGCCATCTATACTACTGCCAGACTGGTCAGTAAGGGTGAGCCTGCTTCAGGGAATGAATTCAATCACTTGGCCTGAATGGTAACTTACCCCAGGCCACTTCTGGAGGCCATGGGAAGGGGTGGGGGTGGGAGGACTTGGAGAAAGCAGATGATGGTTGGGCAGTGGGGAGACAGCTGTGGAGGGCTTGAGGTTAGGACAGGAGACTGTGGTGGGGAGGGGAATTGGCCATTCAGCTCAATCAGATAGCACTCCAGGGGGGCTCAGTTTCTGTACTGAAGAGTTCCTTGTAGAGCGGAGGGAAGGCAGCTTGGACAACAACAGGATGGAGGTGCTGGAAGGATTGCAACTCCTCCACGTGCTGGCTACATAAGCTCCGAAGCTTCCCTTTGGGTGGCAGCTGGAGAGAAGTGGGACCGAAAGGGGAGATAAGAAAATCAGGGCCAGATCTCCAGTCCTGACCACCCCTTCCTTGAAGCCAAATGGCTTAGCTGGCTTCTGTTATCCAAGATCTCTGAACTTCATTATTCTCCTTTAGAACAGAGAGGGCATGGGAGAATTAGGGTGGTAGAGAAGAGATATTTTTTCTGAAGAAATGTCTATGTTTGAGGTGACAATGATGATGACAGTGATAGAACAAAGAAAATAGGAACTGGGGAGTCAGTATGACAAGTTCAGTGAACCAAGTCAAGCCACATTCTTTGAACCCACCTAGTTCAGTAGGCATGGCAGCTTAAGTCATAGGAAGGTTTAGGAAATGGTGAGATTAAAGCCCTGGGGGCTAAATGTAAACGTCCCCTTGGATGGGTTCCAAGGAGGAGTTGGAATCCCCCTTAACCTAACCTGGATCAATTGCTCCAAAGAACTAGGGCTAGCTCCTTGACAACACACAGAAAGATAGAATTGAAGAAATTCAGGAAGGCACCTCCAAATTCATTCAACATCCATTTTAACTGCTTCCCAACTAGTTTCCTCATTTGTAAAACAGAAGGCTAATAATACCTGTTGTATGGACCTCGAAGGGTTGTGACAATTAAATAAGATAACTGACCATTTAAAAAGTGCTTTTAAGGTTTGTAAAACACTTCAGACAAATTGTCTAATTTGTTCCTTATAATGACCTGGCAAATTAGGTACCATAAATATTATTTTCAGGAAATGGAGGATCAGAGAAGCGACCCACCCATAGTTACATCCTGAGTCAGTCTCAGGAGTAGTATTCCAAACCAGATGTTGTCTGATTCCAAGACCAGTTCTCCATTTGTACCAGCCTGCCTCAATGGTATTAGCTCATGTTTATATAGGACTTTTAAGAGTTGTAAATAGCTTTGAGATTACCCGTTATCTATAAAAGTAATTTTCTAAACTTTAATTTTTATTTTTTTATTTTTAGGCAATTAAGGTTAAGTGACTTGCCCAGGGTCACACAGCTAATAAGTGTCAAGTGTTTGGCCTGAGGCCGGATTTGAACTCAAGCCCTCCTGACTTCAGGGCCAGTGCTGTATCCACTGTGCCACCTAGCTGCCCCATTTTCTAAACTTTAAAAGTTATATAAATAGCAGTTATTGTTACTTTGCAGATACTGAATTTGTCAAAAGCTTCATTGCCAGTAAGTAGAGACCAAGGGACTTGAACCCAATCCTTCTGATTAGGTTCAGTTGTCTTTCCCCTTGATCTGAGCCCTACTTTCTGGGCTTCCTTTCCCATACCATGTTTTGAATTGTCCTGGGGGATGGGGGTAAGACGCCACCAAGTATTTTTATTTAGTTAAAATCAGGTCAAGTGAACACCAAAGTTAGCCTTGGAGAATTGAAGATGACATAAAAGGTCAATGTGCTGCCTAAGGGGAATATGTGAAAACACATTGCAGCCAGAAGTCCTTTGGTCGAGGGTCAGCTTTGGGGTGTTCAGGTAGAGTAGCCCTATCAAATACAACCATTCTCCTATTCTTCAATCACCAAACCTTTCTAGAAGCTAGGCCACAGTGGCAGCTGTGTGAATACAGACACTGGGAGGAAATGTTCCGGCATCTCCCTGTCCTCACCCTGATCACCTTTCATTCCAGACAGTTTGGTTCAGACCATTCACAACCTCTGAGAGACAGAGACAGAATAAGAGAAGAACAAGTGTGGAGGCAGATGTGGAAGGATCTAAGAGAGGCGGAGGAACTGAGAAAGCCTATCTGTCCCTCAAAATCACAGAATGTTAGAGCTGAAAAAGATCTTAGAGATTGTCTAGTTCAAACCCATTGCTTCATAGATAAGGAAACTGGGCCCCAGAGATTTGCTCAATGCTGTGATGGCTGAGAAGTGGCAGCGCCAGCAATCAGCCCCACATCTTCTGATCCCAAATCGTCCTCCCCTTAAGATTTTTGTTTGACCTTCCTGGAGATACGGCCCACATGAGGCTCAGAAGCCACTACTACGGTCTTGTTTGCTCTTTAGGAATGAATGCACTCCAGCCGCCATTCCCCTGGGTCCTTAGCTCTTTGGTAGCAGTGGGGCCGGTGGTTGAGAGCTGGGCTCAGTGGAGCATACAAGCGTACTGGCTCCCGTGTGCTCCCTCCATCTCCCTCCTCATAGGCAGCTCACCTACCTTAGCCAGGATGCCTTGGCGGTGAGTCTTGCACAGAAGATGGTGAAATGCCAGCTCCAAACTGTGCTGCAACTGCTCCACCTTCCTTTTCTCTTGTAACCATGGCCTGTCTGGGCAGAGGAACCAGGCCATAGTGGGGATGGGGAATTGGAGCCCTTGTGGTAGGTAAGCCAATGTGCCTACTCTCTGAAAAGAAATGAGTCTGAGCCCGAGAGTCCCCATAAAGGGAAAGGATTAGTTAGGGGGATGGCTTTGGTAACTGAGCTTGGCTTAAGGGATGCAGGAAAACTGGGAAAAACTGAGAGTTGAGATACTCTCAATTCCCAGTTCACTTTATTCCATGACCTCTATTGTCCTATGTGCTAAGAATCCTGATCTATGGAGCCCCACTATCAGGGCTTCCCGTCCCATCCCATGTTTTGAATTGTCCTGAGGGATAGAGGGAAGATACCACCAAATATTTTTATTCAATTAAAATCAGGTCAAGTGAACACCAAAGTTAGCCTTGGAGAATTGAAGATGACATAAAAGGTGAACATGCTGCCTAAGGGGAATATGTGACAACATGCTGTATCCAGGAAGTTAGGTCACCTTACACCTCCAGACCCCATTATATTTTATGTATGTCAGTGTCTATCTAACCCTCTAGACCATGCTTCCCCAGCTGATCTTGGACTTTTAGGAATCTGGAACCAGCAAAAAAGCAAAACCAAAAATAACTCTAGATTTGGGGTAGATGAAATCAGGCACCATGATTTAAAGTCTTCTCACACATACAACATGTTTCAGTGGATTGAGAGCTGGTTCTAGAGCCAGGAAGACATGGGTTCAAGACCTGCCTCTACTGACTGTCATCTGACCCCTCTGTTCTAGGTAACTTTCTAAGACTATAAGTTAAAGAGAAAGTGATAGCCTCCATTGCAGAGGGAGTTTCCTCCTCTGGGAGATCACCATACCAATGGAATCTTCAGTTCAGCTCCTATCACCTATTCTTCCACCTCTCCCTCCTTCTTCCTGCCCCCCCCAACTCTCCAGCCCCCATAAAGAGGTGGTGGCTCTCGCCACCTCTGGCAAAGGGCATACATATACTTTATTAAGATAGAACTTAATTCCTAGGGATTCACTACCAAAATAAGATGTTCCATCATTTGGGGTTGTTTCCTTAAGGGTGTGTGTGTGTGTGTGTGTGTGTGTGTGTGTGTGTGTGTGTGTGTGTGTATGTGTGTATGTGTGTGTGCTCTTATTTTAAAGGCACAATCTTTAAATATACCCACATTTGGACTGAAATAACAAATGTGGATGTATTTAGGAACAAAATTATACGGAATCTGATCTGCCCCCTTGTAACCATTGCTCTATCCAAGGGAACCAAACCTGTCTTAGATAACTTCAGACTCAGAAGAGTACATGGCAATAAACACATGTATGCTGTGGCATCAGTGCTTTTTCTGGACCTTTCCTTTCAGAAAATGGTCAACCCAGAGCTTTGAAATCAAACAAGACTCATACACATAACAGTTAATTTAAACTAACCTGAAGGCTCACTCTATCTCTCTTTTATCTGTCCCCAAGTCAAAGAGGTTAGAACTGTCTCTTTTCCCTTGACACTCAGTTTCTTCATCTACTATGAGAGGTTTGGACCAGCTAAAGGTCATAGGCTTTCAGAATTGGAAAGGACCATAGAGATCATCTAGTTCAAGATTCTTATTTTACAAGTGAAGAAACTGAGGCCTAGATAGGTAAAGCAACTTGCCCAAGGCCACATAGGTGGCAGAACTAGGATTTGAACCCAGGCCTTTTGAGTCCAAATCCAGTGGTCTTTCCATTACACCACAACAGATCATTTCAAGGTCTAACCTTCATTGGGTCTGCCATATTTCTATGTACTGTCTCCCAAGCTTCCCTTCTGTAGCTTCTTTTCTTCCTAATGGCTCCTCCTGATGTTCATTTAATTCAGAATAAAATTATTGGGGTAGATAGGCACAGTGTAGATTGCTCCAAGCCTCAGCTTTCTAGAGGCATCAAGTTTCTTCTCTGTGTTAATGGTTCTTAGCAATTAAGTACTGCTGTGCCCATATATTCCAATATCAGGCTCCATTCTTATCCCAGCATCTTGTCTGCCCCCCCCCCACACTTAGGCAC
The DNA here is from genome assembly GCF_003287225.1 of Phascolarctos cinereus. Lineage (NCBI taxonomy): Eukaryota > Metazoa > Chordata > Mammalia > Diprotodontia > Phascolarctidae > Phascolarctos > Phascolarctos cinereus. The sequence continues at coordinate 42,860,054 of NW_027555958.1, read as the reverse complement.
TTCAAAGCCCTGCCACAACTTACTGGCATTGATGAGGACAAGGGCAGTGTAGAGAGCGATCTCATCCTCAGAGAAATGCAGAGCACACAGGGAGTGGGAGAAGTCAAAGATGGAGCCAATGAGTTCACTGCAGCCTAAAAGAAATTGGAAGTGTGGGGAGAGTAAAGGAGAGTTTGTTGAATTGAGAGGAGGGGGACATTTGCTGTTGAGGGCCCAACCCAGAATCTTGCCTTGGGGTGACTGGGGGAAAGGAAGTAGCTGGTCTTGAAATAGGAGTGTACTGTGTTTGACAGTGGGTTGGAACCAGGAACTTTCACGTTCCCTTCACTGGCCCTCACCCAAGGCTCTGAACACGTCCACGCCTCCATATTTGCCCTCAAAGAAGACTGTGCGATTGTCAGCATTGTAGGCCCGGCACATCCTCACCAGTACCACCTCCATAGCCCCTGTGGGGAGGGAGTGGGAGGTGAGAAGAAGGGAGAAATGGCAGAAGAAAACATCTGCAAAGTGGAGAGTGGTACCAAGGTAATACCCCAAGCTCAGCCCCAAATCCATCTCAGCTCCCACAATGGACAAGAAACCTCCTAGTCTTTTTGGCTCTCTTCCTGAGAACCTCTCCCTTTAGGTCTTTCTAGACACCTTCCCTGACCTATACCCAGCATATTCTCTGTCCTCACCCCTCCAGTCCCCAACACGAGCCTTCTTAGCCCACTCCTGGCACCTGCTTTGAGCAGCACAATCTGGTCATTCTGACACAGCTCCATGAAGCCTGCTAGCCTTTTGGCGAATTCCACCACATACTGGATGGCCTCAGTGAGCCGATGGGCACAGCGTTCCCACATCTCCCACATTGACTTGGGATGGGAGAAAAACCACCACAGGGAAGAGAAAAGACACAAGTCAGAGCCCCCCAACCATGACCAAGGTTCCTTCCACCCTCAACCCCATATGACCCCCTGGGATCCTACTCTGATTATTTAACTCCTTCACAGCATTCAGTGAAGGAACCCAAGCAAACTATGGTCTGCGTTGTTTCCTGAAATCACATACGTGCACTAACATGTAGCGTAGACATACAAAAAATGTATTGACAATCAGCAAATATTTGAGTGCCATTATAGACACCATAGTGTAGTGGAGAGAAAACTGGATTCAGAGTCAGTAGATCTGGATTTGAATCCTGGCTCTACTACTTATCAGCTACGTAACCCTGGTCAACTCTCTTCCCTCCTCTGGGCCTTTCTTGACTTCTGTAAAATGGGAATGATGATATTCACATTCCCTACCTCATGGAGTTGTTGCTAGGGAAGCACTTTTGTTCTGGAGCATGGTCAGCTCTAGAGCTTTGAAATTTGGCAAGGCTCATATACAGTTAATCTATAGCACTTAAGGTGCTATAGAAATGTGAACTATTATTCCAAGGCATTATGGGGAATTCAAAATGTGTGCAAAGGAGGTCCTGCCCTCATGGAGCTTTTAGTCTAGTTGACGAGAGGAAGCATGTATACACATGCTAAATACAAAGTAGTATATATAGTAAGTCCCCAAATGAGTGATTCATTTTGTAAGGAACTCAGAAGGAAAGATCACTATTGGGATTGAAGTAGTTAGGGGAAGGAGCTAGAATTTAAAGTAGGCCTAGACTGGGCAGGCGTTTACTAGAGAGGAGTGGTGAGGACATTCAATGAGGTGCGAACAAAAGCCACAATTCTGAGATTCACATTGCTGAAGTGGAAAGGGTACCATATTGGGGAGTCAGGAGACCTTGCTTTCCAGTTCCATCTCAGCCACTTACTAGCCATATGACCTTGGGCCAGTCACTCCCTTTCTCTAGACCTGAGTTTTCCCCATCTGTAAAATGAGGGTGTTAGACTAGATGAACATTTGGTTCCTATCCAGTTCTGAGATTTTTGAGACCAGTTTCTCAACATACTGACATCCATAGATGTACATACCTGAACAAAACTGTGTGCAGACACAACTTCCCTCACCTGGGTGTGCATTTGTGTGTGTGTGTGTGTGTGTGTCCCCCTCTCTTTCTCTGGACTTTCCTGATGACTATGGAGCTGCCTTACCCTTTTGGTCTGGCCCCTGAATCATTACCTTTCTTTGGTAATTGGTCACCTCCTCCCGGGAGAAGATGTTGGAACGTTGCCTCTGCAAGTCCTCCAGTCGAAGCTGACAGGTCTCTTGATAGGACTTACAGACGTTTTGGATCAAGTGCTCTGCAGCCGGAAAGGCACACGCTGAACCTCAGTTCTCCCCTGCCATACGGGAGTTCCCCCCATTAGACTATCCTCCCCTCTGGCTTTCCACCTAGGACCATCCACCCCTCATGACTGAGTTTCGGTGTGTCTCTATCTTTTCTTCGAACTCTGTCTTGGGAACCCCTAGGAATCCGTTACCCCTCCCTGACCTCAGTTCCTTCCCTATCTTTCCTCTCTACTTAAAGAGAAGCTGCCTGGCTGGTCCTGCCCCCATCTCTGGCTGCTTACCAATCTCAGTCAGGGAGGCGTTGGGGAGTTCGAGGCGGAAGCTGGGGCTGCTGTACAAGTCCCTCCCTTGGCTTGGCTCCCCAAGCACCAGATGTCGGGGTTCCCCAATGTGGAGTTCACACCTGTCAGAGGACAGCTGGCTCCCCAAGCCATAGAAAGCTCTGCCGACCTCCACCTTTGCCCGATCGGGGCTGTACCCCCGGGAGTACACAGCCCCGGCCAGCCCCATTTTGGCCAGACTATTAGGGTAGGAGGGTCCAGGGCCTGGGGTGCTGAGAAGGGCAGGGGGGCAGGCAGAGGCCTCAGGCAGGTCAGGTGAGGAGCCCAGGGGTAGCTGTCCATTGGGGAGGGGAAGGGTATAGGCAGGGGTGTCTGCTCCTCTGGTCCCTGCAGGTGGGGGAGTGGTCACTTGCTGCTGCTGCTGCTGCAATTGCTTCTGCACCTCGGCATGCAAACTGTCTCTCTGCTTCTTGGACATTCGGCCAAACTTGACAGCTGGAAGAGGCCCGATGAGAGATCAGAGTTGTTGGGGTGAGAGGTGGTGGAGAAAGAGGTGCCTCTGCATGATTGACAGCTGGCTGGCTGACAACAGACCCTCTTCTGTCTTACTCTGACTTCCTCCTTGGAGAATCTGTATCCTCCAGTGGACCCCACCGTGAGGCCCTCTCTCACCTTTCTCCTTCCAGGTGTTCCAGGGACCTGTCTGGTTATGTTCTTCCTACATTCCACGCTGCAAAGTGATACTACCTTCCCAAAGCGATGCTATCAAGAGTGGGGAAAGCAGGAAGGCTAAAGCATCTGGACTCTTTGACTATGGGATGGGGTTCTGTATTGGGGTCACCCCCCCTTGCCCAGGAGGCAGGAGGAAGAAGAGCTGGGAGAGCTGTGAACACAGGTCTCCATGTGGTCAGGCATACAGGCTCCCTGGTGACCTAGATACACACCACAGCCCAACCCAGGGCTCAGCGGCTTGTTTCTGAACATCCTCTTCTGACTCTCTTTCCTGCCCCTTCATTCCCCCCTCGCTCCCCGCCCTTCTACCCCCTTCAGCCCCTCCCAGGTGTGGAGGCACAGCCCCCCTCTCTGCCTCCCTTCACACCCCAGGCCAGCTCTCCGCCTGTGTGTTTCCTTTTGCTGGTTATTTCAGGCACTGAAAAGTGCTGACAGGTTCCTTCTGGTTTCTTGTGTCACATCATCCCATCCTCCCCTTCTTTCCTCCTCTTGTTCCCCCCACTAACTCTGCCTCTTCCCTCAGCTCCCTTGTCAGTGGGGTGTCAGGTGAGTGGCTGGGGAGATAGACAAAAGGCTCAAATCTTCTATTCCCCCGACTCTTTGCTAGGAATTGTGGCTATTTTCAGTCTTGCTCACTCACTGGTCCAACTTTTCCTGTTAGCTCCCAGGGACCAAAGAGAAGTCATTTCATTTCTCTCTCTCTCTCTTTTTTTTTTTTGGTATCTGTATCCCAGCACCTAGCATAGTAGATGCTTAATAAATCCTCACAGGGGGAGAGGTATAGGAAGTAGGGAAGAGGGAGAATAGGGAACCAGGTGGGGTCTGAGGGATGGGGCCAGAGAAGAGAGAGAAAGAATTGGGAACCATCTAGCCTGGAGAAGAAAAGATGGAAAAAGACCAGGGCCTGAGGAATTTTTGGGGTGGGGAGGAGAGTCACCCTTCTCTGTTCACATTTCTGTAGTCGCTTTAGCTATAGAAACCATTTTCCTCATAAGACCCTTTTGAAGCAGGTAGTACAAATATTTTTATCCCTATTTTACAGATGAGGAGAGAGAGGAACAGAGAAGTTCAATGACTTTTCCAAAGTCAAAATTAGTGAGTGTTAGAGCTAGGACTTGAAACCAAGTATCTCTTAACTCCAAAACTATTGCTATTTTGGCTAGCCCTACAGAAGTCTAAGATTTCAGGAAGCACTTTGATGTCTTCTGCCTGCTTAGCTAGTTAGGACCCCCATTTACAGACTCCATAGAAGGAGGGGTCCTGAGTAGCAGCCAGGGAGCCTTCCCTGCATGGCCTCACCATCCCGGGACATGCCCAACGCCAGGCATTTCTGCAGGCGACAGTGTTGACAGCGGTTCCGACTGGTACGGTCTATGGGGCAGCTTTGCTGTCGGGTACAGGAGTATGCTACATTACATTGCTGGCTCCGGCGAAAGAAACCCTGGTGGGAAAGGGTTAGGATTAGAAGACTGCTCCCTTCAGATTCCTCAATTTCCCTGATTTCCCTTCACTCTATATCACCACATCTAGGGATAGAATGCTTGTGTGCGGAGATCTTCATTGAAAGACACGCTGGCCATCTCCCCACCTTCTTCCCTGGATGCTGTGTCTCTTCTGAGGACTATCCCTAGGATATTCCCAAGGATCAAATAGGGGCTTTTGAGTCCCACATTTCTCTGGCATGCCACTCCCCCCCCTCTGCTTGCCAAAAAGCATATGTGTATCTCACCTTGCAACCTTCACAGGTGATGACCCCATAGTGGATCCCAGAAGATTTGTCCCCACAGATCTTACAAGGGATCACTTCAATCTGAGCTGAAAGAAAGTATGAAAAAGAATGGATTAGACATAAACCAAAGTTTCACTCCCTTATTCAGTCTGGGTACTGAGTGTTCAGTTTCTCTCTCAAAACTTGGAGGGAAGCAGGAACCCCTGGAAGAAGCTGAATATTTGTGGGGGCTGGGGAGAAGACCAGGAAGTCAGGGAAGTAGCATCAGCTCTGTAGGGTGGCAAACACAGCAGATGTACAAAGAAGCCACCTGTTCCCCCACCCCCACCCCACCCTCAAGTCACAGAGACCCTTTATACTTCCCTCCCGCCTTAGGACCCAAGTCCCTTCTACTTTGCAGCACCTGCTTCCCGCCTGAGGAGCCCTGCTTTCTCTCTCTTCCCCACCCCTCACCCCAGGCTCTGCTCCCACGGGCAGAGTACGGAGCAAGTGAGGAGGATGTGGTGGGCTGGGCTAGGGGCACCTGGGCACCAGGCTCAGAGGGGGGAGGATTGGGCCCATGCTGTCGCAATATGCTTTTTGTGTTGAGTTCAAGAGATGACAGAGGTGGAGGGGATTATAGGGACACAAGTATAGTCGCTGTGGGGCTCAAAACAGCTTCTTGATGGGTACCTGGAAAGCAAAGGGTAGGACTGGCTTACTGATCCAGGATTTACATATGTGTATGTGTGTATGCTAAAGGGTGCGTGTATGGGCATGCATATAGACGTTAATGAGTTTGTATACTGGAATACATGTGTGCATGTAAGCCTGCTGGAGAGTATATATGCACAAATCACAATATCAGAGCTTGAAGGGACCTTGGTGGTAATTTGGCTTAAAATCCCCTAATTATAGACGAAATTGTGCACTAGGTGGCGCAGTAGATTGAGTACGGGCCCTGAAATCAGGAGGACCCGAGGTCAAATCCAGCCTCAGACACTTTCGAGCTAAGTACCTCCGAGCTAGTCACTTAATTGTTTGCCTCAGTTTCCTCATCTATAAAATGGGGATAATAATTGCACTCCTCTCCCAAGGTTACTATGAGGATAAAATAAGTTAATATTTCACACACACAAGCGCTATATAAATGCTGTTATCATTATCATTGATATCATCATTATTATTATAAAATGATTTACGCAAGATCACACAACCAGTTAGCGAAAGAGTGGTAGATGATGACGACTTGGGTTTCCTGACTCGATTTCTTGCTCTTTCCCTTATATCATACTAAGATTAAATGTGTCTAGTGCAGGGGTGGGGAACCTATAGCCTCAAGGCCACATGTGGACCTCTAGGTCCCCAGAGTTTGGATTCAGTTAAAAGGCCACACTTGAGGTCCTAGGGGGCCACATGTGGCCTTGAGGCTGCAGGCTTCCCACCCCTGGTCTAGTGGGTGTTAGAGAACCCTATGGCTTTCAGGAACTACTTAGGGGCTGTCATTAGGTCTAGTTTCCCTCATTTCCTTCAAGGCTTAGTTCAGGTTCCGCTTTCTACACAGAGCCTTGCCTGATTCCCTCAGCTGCTGGTGTTTCCTCCCCCAAATGACCTTGTATCTGCTGTGTATGGACACGGTGTCTTCCCTGGCTAGACCGTGAGGTTCTTAAGGGCAGAGACTGTTTCACTGCTGCCTGGTACATAGTAGGCACTTAATAAACGCTTTCTGATTCTGTGAATGAATTTTGTAACAGCAAAAAAGAATAGAGGGCACAAGTATATTGGCAGGTGTGGATTTTTGTGAGCATGCATATGTTTGAAATGGGACGTATGTGTATATCAGAGTGTGTATGGCCTTGTGCACATCTGAAGGCTTGTCAGCACGTCTGGCACCCAGATCTCTGAGGCCAGGACCCTCGTGTTTTCCCTCTCTCTTTGTGACTCTGGGGGTCTGTGCTTGCCCTGCTCTCCCCCCACCCCCATCCCTGTGGTTTGCTCCTGGCCACCAGGTTCCTCTCTCTTTGTTCGCTTTGTGCTTATCAGTGCCCTGCTGTTTCCCGACTAGTAGCGCAGGCCAGCACGCAGCCCCCCGGCGTGGCCTCCCTCCCTTCACCTCAGAGGGTAGCCCAGGGAGGCTGCTTCCAGCCACAGTAGATATTTTCGGTATTGCCGCAGGCCAAGCCCTCCTCTCTGGCCCCAGTGGGAGGTCACTGAGGCCCCAGTAGGGAGTGAGGGGGAAACCTGGGCAGGAAGGTGTAGAGGGGGTTTCTTTGGCTCTTCTATGTGTTGATCCTGCCTCCAAGGGTAGAGAACATAACACTTAATGTTACCTACTTCTAGACTCTCACCACTTACTTACACTGAATGTGGAATGTGGAATCGTGGATAAGGTCCACTCAGTTCACTCCAACACTTCCTTGGGGTATGGCCTTTCACTGAAGTAAATCAAGTAGCTCTCTATAATGAGGCATGGTGTTAGGTGGTGACCAATGCTTGAAAAGGGGCGATTCCTAGACACCAGAATGGTTTTACATTGATTATGACAGACTAACAGAGTTTTCATTTTTGACAGTGTATCTAAACTTTCAGGAAGACCCGAGTTTGAATTTGGCCTAGGACACTAGCTGTGTGATACTGGGCAAGTCACTTCACCCTGATGGCCTCAGTTTCCTCATCTGTCAAATGAGCCAGAGAAGGAAATGGCAAACTACTCCAATATCTTTGCCAAGAAAACCCCAAATGGTGCCTTGAAGAGCCAGACATGACTGAAATGACTGAACAAAAATCTAAACTGGAAGAAAGGCAGGATGGAGTAATGAATAGAGTCCTGGCCCTGATTCAGGACAACTTGAGTTCAAGTCCTGTCACTGAAATATACTGGCTATAAGACCTTGGGCAAGTGACTTAACCTCAAAGGGATCCAGACATTTAAGATTATAAGTTGAAGAAAAGTTGACAATCTGCATTGGAAGGAGTTTGCTCACTCGGGAATCCACTGCACCAATCACAGGCTCAACCTCCTTCCCCCATCAAAAAAAAAAAATTATACCGGGGCAACGTTGAAGATGTAGTGTGCCAAAATTTCAATCAATCATTTGATAAAGGCTCTTATGATATACTTCAGGATAAGTTCGAGGAACATGCAGTAGATAATACAATTAGGCAGACTTGGACTTAGTTGAATAACTAGGATGCTAATAGTACTAATTAATGAGACGACGTCAATTTGGAGGGATGACAATTTGTAGTGGAGAGATCCCTAGGGATCTGGCTTTGACCATTTGCTTGTCAATATTGTATTAATGACTGGGATTAATGTATGCAATTTGCAAAGGATAGGAAGCTTGAAAAGATAGCAAACCCAGTAAATGACATATTCTGGATCTCAAAAGATATCAGTAGGCTGAAGTGATGGATCAGTTTAATAGGATGACATCTAAAAGGAAGAAATGAAAAATCCTGTCCTTGGGTTCCAGACATCAACTTTGACCCTGTACAGGACAGAACGGTTGTGGCTAGCTAACAGTTCAAGTGAAAAAAGATCTGGGGGGCACCCAGCAATCCCACCACGACAAGGAGGTCAAAGGAAAACATTATGTACACAAAAAATATTCATAGTAGCGCTTTTTGTGGTAGCAAAAAGCTTGAAACAAAGTGAGTACCCATTGATTGGATAATGGTGGGATAGATTGTGGTGTTTGAATGCAACGGAATATTATTGTGCTGTAAGGCAGGACAAATATGAGGAATTTGGAGAAATATGGGAAGGCTTAGATGAACTGATGCAAATCACAGTAAGCAGAACGAAGTATACACAATGGTTATATAACGTAAATTTAAATGATATGAAAAGGCAGGGGTACTCTTGATTAATTGTAATGACCAATCTTGGCTCCAGAGAACAGATAATAAAACACAATTCTCTCTTCTTAATAGAGATTTGGGGGACTACAGGTATGGAATATTACATACACTGCCAGATGCAGTTATTCTATCAATCAGTTTTTCTGCAGTGTTTTCTGTTGTTATAAGAGAGGGGGTCAAGGTGGAGGTATACTAGGACACTACTGTGATATAAAAGCAAAAGGCATCAATAAAACTTAAAATTTTTTTAAGAGTTCTGTTAAAATCTTATAAAAGTGAATGTTGAAAGCTAAAAATAATTAAGGTAATTAATCTAAAAGAAAATGTTTAAAAGTTCTGTTAGTTTTAGTGGATTGTAAGCTTAGTACACATTCACAATGTGCCATAGAAGCCAAAATAAAAGCTAACACTATTAGAGGATACATTAAAGGAGCTGGCAGCTAGCTGGCGCAGTGGATAGAACAGATAGAGAAGACTCCTCTTCCTGAGTTCAAATCCAGCCTCAGACACTTGCTAACTGTGTAACCCTATGCAAGTCACTTAACCCTTAGTTTCCTCATCTGTCAAATGAGCTGGAGAAGAAAATGGCAAACCACACTAGTATCTTTGCCAAGAAAACCCCAGATGGGGTTCATGAAGAGCTGGACAGGACTGAAAATGACTGAACAACAAACACATTAAGGGGGGGACGGTATCCAGAATGAGGGGATGATGGCTACCGTGTCTGGGTTGAGCCATATTTGGAGTCTAATGTTCTGGGCATTATATTTTATGAAAAACAGATATCGAGAGGCATCAGGGTACTTGGTTTAGAGTCAGAGAATCCTGGGTTCAAGTCTTAACTCCGCCTTTAAGTAATTAGGTAAACTCGGGTGAGTCCAAATCTCATGAAAATGAAGGGTTGGAGTGGATGGTCTCTAAGGTCACTTCTGTGTGATCTATGATCCTATGAAAATCTACATTTGATTTATAGCTGTTCTTTTTGTGGTTGCAAAGAATTGGAAACAAGAGATGCCCATCAATTGGGGAATAGCTGAACAAGTTATGGTATACAAAGGTGATAGAATACTATTGTGCTGTAAGCAGTAAAGAAAGGGATGCTTTCAGAAAAACATGGGCAGACATGTATCTACTAATGCGAAGGGAAGTGATCAAAACCAGCACCATTTATACAGTAACAACAATATTGTAAAGATAAATAACTTTGAAAAACTAAGACTTCTCATCAACATAATGACCAACTACACTTCCAGAGTATTCATGATGAAAGAGGCTATCTACCTCCAGATAGAGAGCTGATGTAGGTTAAAGCATATTTCTTTTTTTCCTTCCTTCCTGCCTCCCTTCCTTCCTGACTTGGTGGAAACTTCTTTTGCTGGACTATACTTATTTGTAACAGGTTTTGCCTTCAGGGGAAGGGAAGGTGGGATGGAGAGAATTTTGAGCTAGAAATAAAATAAAATTCAATTAAAAAATAAAACAAAAAGCAAAAACAAGAAAATCCACCATTTGAACTCCATTCTTTTGGCTTAAGGTATACTCAGGAGATAAAATGCAAATACTCATGGGATCAGTTAACAATTCATTACTAGCCATTCACATATTAGCACAAATGAGTCTCTCAAATTCTTTTCCAAGAAGTGAGAACTGGGGGAAAAAGGAAAGAATATGTTGGCATTGTGTGTGTGTGTGTGTGTGTGTGTGTGTGTGTGTTGGGAGGGGGGAGTGGGACAGTGCTGCCACAAAGATGCTTAAAAAAAAGGGACATTAAAAACAACACCAGCCTGTTATTAATTAGCTGTGTGACCTTGGGGAAGTCATCACCCTTCTCTGGGCTTTGGTTTCAAATATGGATGAATTTTAAGGGTCTTTTCAGCTCTGAAATCCCACAATTCTACTTTATAGCTTTGCCAAGGTCTGGTCCTCCATAATGGCTATGAGTTGACCATGGACAAGTCACTTCATCTCTGTAAGCCTCAGTTTTCTCAACTGCAAAATGGAGATAATAATATTTGCATTACTTATGTCATAGGACTGTTGTTAAAAAGTAATAATAGCAGTCTACATTTGTGTCGTGCATCCTACCTGACACATACTGGCTATATGACTTCGGGCAAGTCACTTAGTACTCTAAGAAACTCTTAGACTATGGGCTGCAGAGAAGGTGCTGACCTGTGCTAGTAAAGACTTTCATCATCTGGAAGTTCCCTTTAAAAATCACAGGCCCAGTCTTTATTCCATATCTCATTTGAGCAAAGTGCTGAGTAAGCTGCGAAGTGCTATATTCATTTGTGTTATCACGTTTCCCCATAGGTGAGTACACTCACACTAATAGACATGTACGTGTGCTTATAGATGTGGGGATAAGACATAAAGAAGCCTAGGGGTGTCTGTCACCTTTTTCTAGGATCTGAGCATGAAGAGGGAAGAAGCTGGCCCAGAATAACTTAGCAGGTCAAGGACAGGGGGTGGAGATTTGTAAACTGAACCAAGGTGGGAACCCAAGCATCCGAGCTCTTTGCCTGCTAGCCACTGTGGTCCTTCTTCCTGCTTCCCGTCCTCAGGAGCCACATCCGTGTGCGTGCATGTGCTGACCACAGTGTATGACCTCGGACACATCTCTCCTGACCAAGTGGCTGGAACCTGGCTCCCTCCTGTACTAGACATGGTCTTAGAACCCCACCTTGAGGTCACAGTCTCTATTGTTCCCACAGAGAAAAAGGGCCCAAACTGAACTACAAAAAGTCCTGGGCTGGAGTCTGGGGGTTTGACCAAGGTCCCACAGACCACAGCTAGTTCTACAAGGTACTCAGAGAGAGAATCACAGAGAACCACAGGACATAGTAGCTGGGGCAGACCTCAGAGGACATTCTGGTCCAGCTAGATTGTTTTTTACAGGCTGGGAAGCTAAAGTTCAGATAAACTTGAATAAAGAGATACAGTGGCAGGGTACTGAGAGTGAGACTGAGACAAAGAGACGTACCAAGAGATGATAGAGACTAAAGGAAGACAGAGAGATGGGCCCAGAGAACTAGTCAGAAACAGGCAAACCAAGACCTGGAGAGACAGAGACAAAGGGATAATGAGAAAGATTCAGAAACGGAGAGATGAAAACAGAGACAGAGAGAGCCCCGTCCTGTGGAGTGTGTGCCCACACGAGCATACACGCCCACACTCTCTCTGGCCCAGTGCCCAGTACCTTAGCCCTTACCAGCTCTGGCGGGCCCTTGCCAAACTCCCTTCCCCCCCTCCCATAACCCCCGTACTTCCACCCTCCCAAAACCTCAAAGAGAAAGTGTCTGAGGTTTGGGGTGGGGGGTAAGGCCAAGAACCAAAAAACAGCTCGGTGAACTCACCTCCAAACCCCAGGCCCCTTGAGAAAAGCCCTGGCTGAGATGGGGGGTGAGAAGGGGTAGGGAGAAGGTGAGTCATGGACAGACCGCGGGATTACTCAAAACGATGCCCAGGATCTGGTCTGCCGGGAACTCTCCCCTCTCAGGGCCAGATGATGCCAGGAACTGGAGCCAAGCAAAGGTCAGCAGCAGCCCAGCTCAGCCCCCGAATTCCCCAACTCCCACAGCTAGACTCAACCCCTACCCCCGGGAAGGTCTTCCCTGGGTCTAGCCTTTATCCCTCCTTCCTGTTTAGAGTTATGGGGGGGGGACATTAGAGTTGATCGCTAACTAACTATATATAGTTACTGATGAGGTCAGAACACACTTTTGTGCCACACCCTTCTATATCAGGGAGAGAACTTTCTGGAGATCAGCCTCTGCTCTCCTCTTCTTCAGTGCCAGACAGCTCCTCCCTGGGCCTGGACGGAAGATGGAGCAGATGGAGTCTAGAGATCACTAGGGAAGAGGATGGCTCAATGAAGGACTCTCTCAATATCTCCATTCTCACGTCTCCTACCCCTGTTGCTCTGAAGTGCTTGAGCTCTCCCATTCATTAATTCATTCATTCCACTGCAATGTCCAGAAAGACATTGGTGGAATGGTTTCTTGGCTCTTTCCTCCTCACCCAGGGATGGCAGGGCTGGCCCTTGACAGTGTCCTTTACCAGAGAGGAGGGGAAGTGGAAGACAGCGTTGGATGAGAGGCGGCCTGATAACAAGAGCACTGAGCTTGGGCAATGGAGAGATACGGGTTCGAGTCTCAGCTCTGACACTTATTACTGGCTGTGTGACCCTGGGCAAATCAATTAACCTCTCTGAGTTTCCTAACCAGTAAAATAGGAATGATACTATCTGCCTCAAGTGGTTGTTGTAAGCAAAGTACTTTGTTAAACTTTTAAAATTACAAGCTGTTGTAAGTGCTGTGAGGGTAAAGGAGATGGTAGTCCAGCCTATATTTGCTGACACAGGCTGCTGTTGTGTAATCATCCCTCCATCCCACTACCCCTAACACACAACATCCAATTGGTACCTGGTATGGGGAAGGAAATGTGACAGAAATAATTAGGGCTCTTCTCCCCAAGCTTCCTATTTCATCTCAACCCTTTGAAGTAGGGGCTATTTTATTATTCCCTTTTGAGGAAACTGAGGCAAACAGAGATTAAGTGACTTGCCCAGGGTTCACATAGCTAGTAAGTGTCTGAGTCTGGATTTGAACTTGGGGCTTCCAGACTCTAGGCCCAGTGCTCTATCTACTGTACTACCAGTTTCTTCAAGAGGGTTACCCACAGTTCTGGAGGTGAGGGGATCTCCTTGGCTTCATCTGGATGAAAATGAGAAAAGGCTTTATAATGAGGATCCCACTGGCCTGGTTCTTCTCCCGAGTTCTCTGCTCTCTGCTCAGGCTCATAATCAGTCTCCTTCCTTTCTCCCCAAAAGGCTAATTTTAAAATATCAAGGCAGAAGTCTGGATGGGATTAAGAACCTGGCCAGGGAGTATGTGCTGGTACCCCATGCAGGGTTAGGGGGAAGGCAGGCCAGGGAGATCCTCAGCTAAAGAGAGAATTCAGGGACGGTTAAAGGAGGAGCATTAGACCTGAGGCCAGAAAACTCAGGTTAAAATCTTGGCTTTGCCGCTTAACAAGCTGTATGACCATGGACAAATTGCTCCACTCTCTGGACCTTGGTCTCTTTATCTAGGAAGTGAAAGAGTGGGACTGGATTTTTAAGGCTCTTTCTAGAAGTTCTAAGAGTTTGATTCTATGCCTAATACCCACATTTAGGACTAGGAAATTCTCCTTCCATCCCCTACTTCTAATTCTATTTGTCTGTTTTCTGGTGAGGCAATTGGCTTTAAGTGACTTGCCCAGGGTCACACAGCTAGTAAATATCAAGTGTCTGAGGCTGGATTTGAACTCAGGTCCTCCTGACTCCAGGGCCAGTGCTTTATCTGCTACACCACCTAGCTGCCCCCTACCCCTAATTCCGACTAGCTCTTTGCCTCTCTCATTCTAATCCCATCATACCTTCCTTCTCTTGTGTCTTACCCTGTTCCTACTTTCTCCCAATTGCCTGAGCCCAAGGGAGTCCCTGAGGATGAAGTAAGCTCTCCTCTCCTCTGTAGCAAGATCCCTCCTTTGGAAAGGGAGATGAGTGTGATTTTCCAGCCTCTCCTGTCCCCAACTCCTATCTTCCCCCCTTTTCTAAACTTCCTGGTTTTTCTTCTCTCCCTGAGGATTATGCTCTAGCCACTTGTCCCCACTTTTCATCACTACTCGGATCAGGCTTTGGCCCTGAACGTGGTGATCCCCTTCCCAACATGGGATGCTCTGAGAAGCAGGGAACTCCAGGCCCCCTCCCCTACTTCTGGTGAGAGTGGCCCCCTTCTCTCCCCACATTAATTCTCACTTCCCTCTGACCAGAGACCCGAGCCTCTGTGATGCTAGAAACCAAGGTGGCTAGGGTCCACCGCAGGGGAGGTGAAGAAGGGGGGGGGCAAAGGCTGGGGAGAACCACGTTACTGTGGCTGCTGCTTTGGTGTGCCCTCCACCCCACCCCGGTTCAACTCATTCCCATCCCTCTCAGACCCCGGGGAAGAGTTTTCTGCTGACACACCTGGATGCCTGGGGCTGAGAAAGTATCAGAGCCAAAAGTCAGGTGGGCGAGAGTGTCTGGGGCTCCAAAAAGCCACAAAGAGAAGGCAGCCACCCGAAATCCCCTCTCTGCACCCCCGCCACCCCCGCAGTCTGAGACAGGAGAAAGGAGGGGAAACAAAAAAGCCAAGCTGAAAACAACTACCCTGTGAGGGCCCTGTAGTTTGGGGGGATGGGGTGGGGAAGGTGAATCACAGGGAACAGGGAAGTCTGGGAGTCCAGAGCTCTGTGGCTGGATTCAACTCCATCCCCACGATTTAGCCTATTAGACCAAAATATAGGTCCAACTTATTGGACCAAACTCCCATCCCTTTCAGGAGATGCCAGAAGCCACTCCATAGAGCGATTAGCTCCACGAAAGCCCCTCAGGGGCCAGGAACAGAGGACAGTTGACTGAGTCCCTGGACCTCATGCCCTGGGCTCCCATCTCTCTCTTCCCTCCCTCTCTACCTCTTTCTCTCCCTCCCCGCTCCATCTCTCCCTCCACCTCTCCCTCCTTGTCTCTTTTGGGTTTTCTGGAAACATAATAATAGGTCGCATTTCCCCTTTACTTCCTACTGGTCCAGGACCTGTTATCTCAGGTCCTTCCAAATCATACAGTTCTCCATCTTTCTTGAAGACAAAAGACTGCAGCAGCATGAGGAGTGGAGGGTAGATCACTAGAAATGCCACCCAATCATTCAGGGTTGTAGTGAGGATTGCCATATCTCCCTTCTTTGGGGCACTATCAAGTCTGGAGTTTTCCTATTTGTTTGGGCCAGAAAGAATATGGGAGGTAGGTGGTGCGAGCTTTGGAAACTTTAGGTAGGGGTCCACACTAATTCTGTGTCTTCACTCATGTTGTCTCCTATTCTTTCATTTTTCTTCCCTCCCCTTCATTTGTTGAATTCCTACTTACTATCCTTTAAAGCCAAACCTCCCTGACTCATTGAGCGACCTTTCCCCCTCAGACCTCACATGGTACTGAGTTATGTAATACAGTGAACTGGAGCAATATATGTTTGTGTCTCATCCCTGGGCCAAATGATTAGCTCCATGAAAGCAGGGACCCTAAGCTTTGCATCTCCCCCAGAGCCTGGCCCAGTGCGCCGTACTTAATAAACATTTATGGGATTGGACATCAAAATAAGTCCTTTTGTTATGCTGGGACAGGATGGGACCCTTCAGCAGCTAAATGCTTTGGGTTGTTGGTATTGGAGGGATTAAATACAAATGGAAAAAGGGGAAGGTATGGAGTTCAAGGCAGGACCTTGCAAAGCCTAAAGCACATTGGGGAGCTTCTAGGTGATTGGACCCCAATTCAAGAGGCCTGGGATTCTACTTCCTCATTTGCTGTCCCTGTGGAGAAGAAGAATCTTTCACTGCATTAGCCATAACCAGGCCAGGCTGGCACAGGGGACACAGTAAGATATGAGTGGTCATAGCTCTGAGTAGGCTGGGCTGACGGAGGTCAGAGGGATCCTTGGACAGAGAGACCCACACAAAGAGGCTTCCACACACTTTCAGGGTGTGTCCCTCTTTGGCTTTCAACTCCTTTTAGCTTAGAAGGGATGATATATTATAGTTATGAACCAGTTCATGGTATTGGGTCCTTGCCTGGGGTGTGGTCTCCTATTGACGAAAGTTTGAGCTATGCCTCTGACTCAGAACTGCCCTGGAGTCAGCGTCTATACAACGCATCCTTATTCCCAGAGGATACTCATCCACCAAGCAGGCGGGAGGCATCATGGCAGAGAGCTACCATGATGAGTCTGGAGACGTGAGTTTGAATATAGCCTCAGCCACTTACAAACAGGACCTTGAACAAGTAACTTATCCTTTCAGCTCTCTTCATTTCCAAGATGGGGCCTGGGATGATAATACTTGTACTACTTCCTTCATAGGGTTGCTGTGAGGAAAGTGATTTGCAAATCTCAAATTGTCAACTACATGAGTTAGGATTAGATGTTAGATATACATATAGACAGTTTATCTACTATTGACCACATTGGACAGCAAATTAATAGTACCTCAAAGATCCAGACTCCCAGAATCCCTTCAGGAAGAAATTCTAAAACCAATCCACCCTTCCTTCCCTACTGCCTAGGTCTTAGCTCTGATTCTAGCTGTGTGACCTCTCTATGCTTCTGTGTCCTCATTTGTAAAACAGCACCTACTTCCTAGGGCTATGTAAGAATCAAAATGAGATTATATATATATATATAAAGCATGTAGGCAAACTTTAAAATACTATATAAATGCTAGCTATTATCATTATCTATAAAATGAAAGAATTGGCCTAGATGTACTCACATCCCTTTCAGCTACAGATCTATATCCACAAATAAATAACTGTTAGGTACTGTGCAGAGGGAGAAGGCATTAACAACAGGAGGAAAGGCTTCATTGAGGAGGTAGCCCTTGAGAGTAGCTTTGAAGGAAGATGAGGATTCTGAGAAGCAGGGATGAAAAGTAAGTGATTCCAGGCATGGGGGATTCTCTATGCAAATACATAGATAGTTAGGCCGAGTTCAGGAACCATTAGGTGTTTAACTTGGTTGGAGCATAGAGTACATGGAAGGAAATAATGTGAATTGACTGGGAAGGTAGAGTCAGACTATGGAGTGTCTTTAAGGTTAGTGTGAGGGGCCCTTTTAAATTTTTTTTTAAATGACAGTTGGTGAGTTGAGGAGTAAAATGGTTAGACCTGCATCTTTGGAAGGTTGTTTGATAGTTATATGGAGGGGAGAGACTGAGGGCTGGGAGACTGGTTAGGTTAATAAGAGTCCTGGTAAGAGGCAATGAGGGTCTGAGCCTGGGTGATTACTGTGTGATTACTGTGTGATTAGAGAGAAGGAGATGGAGGACAGATGTTACAGAGGATGAAGCAACAAGATTTGGCAGCTGATTGGATATGGAGAGGTGAGGGGGGACAGAAATGTTGCAGATATCTTCAAGGTTAGAAACGGGGGTGATTGATTAAGAGGTTGGCAGTGGCCTTGATAGTCTGGGGGAAGTTTGGAGGAGGGACAGGTCTAAAGGAGAGATAATGAGCTCTGTGCAGCCGCGAGCTATCGTCGTCATCATCACATCATCTTATTCTTTAATTCTTTTCTTCTTCTCTAACCCTATTTTTTCTTATTTTCTGCTTTTATCTTGACGTACTTCTCTTGCTCTCCCTGCCTCTTGGTTTTTGTTTCTATCCCTCTACGCAAGGCTATACAGCACAGTGGATAGAGATCTGGCCTCAGAGCCAGCTTGGGGTCAAGTTCCTTTTCTGATACCTACTAGCTGTGTGACTCTGGGTGAGTCACTCTCTAAGCCTGGAATGCTCTCCCTCTTCTACTGGATCTACTGACCTCCTTGGCTTCCTTGAAGACCCAACTAAAATTCTACATTATACAGGAAGCCTTCTCTAACTTCTCTAAATTCTAGTTAAGAGAAGTCTTCTCTGTTTTAATTATCTCCTATTTATTCTGTATATATCTTGCTTTGTTATATTTGTTTGCATGTTGTCTCTCCCACTAGATCGTGCTTAATAAATGATTAGTGATTGATTGATAAGCTACTGAGGAACGACCAGTGTTGGCAGAGGGAATATCTTTCCTCTACTCAAGAAATCATAGATGCTTGCTCACTCTCTCTCTCTGTTCCAGGACTCCAAGTCTCTATGTTGCCTGACTCAATCAATCAAGCAATAAACATTTATTAAGCATCTACTGTGTACCAGGACTACCTCTCCTTTACTTTGGGGTCTTCTTTGATCAGAACAATTGGAAACAACCAACAGCTGTTGGCTACCTCCACCAGGGATTCTTAGGGCCTTGATAGCACTTGAGAGACTCAGGTCAGTGGTGTCCAATCCCAGATTGCTGGAGATTCCTTTACTTATCTGTAGAAGAGCTGGGGGATGGGGTGGTTCATATCCACCCTCCACTACCCTAACTCCCTCTACAATCATGGCTGGGGAGCTGTCATTTGATTCATCCCCAAGCTATCTGTCAATAATCTTTATGTTCCCCATTCCCCTTGGGATACCTAGCTTGTTGGGACATCCAGTTCCAATCTTCCTCAATAAAAAATCCTTTTCCTTCCATCTAAGATTTCCCACAGTTATGCAGATTCATAGGAGGTTAGCTTGCTGGGACCTGAGAGGTCTTTGTCAACCGTCTGATTTTATAGAGGAGGAAACTGAGGTCTAAACTCTCTTAGTTCATGGTAACTGATGAACCCCAGAGACAGCAAGAGAACTTAGGGGTCTTGAATCTCTGCTCAAGGTCCTTTCTTCTGTGGCTTTTAGGGAAACCCTTGGGCTGTGGCACCTCTCAGGTCTCCTGATCCTCTTCACAATTCCCCTGAACCCAGTGATTTTTCCATTCTCCTCATAGACACCAAGGATCCCAGACTGGGCCCAGGCTCTCTCTATGGAAAATGACAGTTAGGCGCTTGCCTGGCTCCAGCCCACAGGGGATGGGAGAATGTGCGGCATGGGACCTTCCTTTTCCCGTGCACTCACTCTTCCAAACTGGTGCTATGAGGTATTCTATAGCTTCCATTTATGAACCCAGAGGGAGCTTTCTTTCTGTCCTGGCCCAGCTCAGTCCCCTCCCTAATACACCCTTTATCTATTGGTCCTTTCACATGGGTGCTCATCAGGGACATGAGCCCTACTCTGAGAAGATGGTAAAGATCATTTGGTTGCTCTTAATTCCCACACTTCATCTTGGCTACATCCAGAAATGCACACTTGCAGAAACACGGAAGTACACCCACCTGAATATGCACTGCTCTGGCTGGTTCATGGTCAATCTCACATCCCTGTGATATGGAGGACATGTTGGCCTGAGTTCCTATTCTCCCTCTCACTTGACTTTGTCTCAGTTTACTTTGTTGTAAAATGGATATTTTTTTCTTCCTTCTAAGACCTGGATACTACAATTCCCTATTCCCTTTTCTCCTTAACCCTCATTTTTCAGCACCTGGAGCCACCCTCAGCTGCTTTCTCCATTGCTCTGCAACTCAGCTATACTCAGCAATGAGCTATGCCAACAGCTACATCAGTAGAGATCTACCTAGTAATACACATGTGAGTTTCCCCATTACCTCCACCTGCACAGTGCTCCAGAAGGAACAGAGTTTCTCACAAACTATTCTCCCAGGACATCTTCCCATTCTTCTCTAGGGGCTGGGTTGGGCTAAGCAAATATCTCTACCCTTGCCCCAGTTCACTTACTTCTCATGGCTGAGCCACCTGGTTGGCAGGTCACCTGTGGGTCTTGGGGGAGGCTGAAGGGCACCTTGGCACTGGTAGTGCTGGGGGGGGGCAGCAGGAGACAAAGTCTGTCAGCAGCACTAGCAGCCCACGACATCCACAGCTCTCCTCACCTCACTTTGCCCAGGCAGCAATGGGGAGGGGGGGTTTAAACTAAACAGTGCACAGGTGGTTTTGGGACGCCCCCCCAGGGGTGGGGAAGGGGTGATGGGCGTTCCTTGTGGCCAATCTGGGCCCGGGCAGTGGAAGGGGTGTGTGTAGGGGGGGAGGGTGTTGGGTAAGGCAGCCAATCACAGCAGGCGTTGGAAAATTCCAAAACCACATGTGAACAGCCACAGGCAGCAAAAAGCTGTTTCCATCTGATGGTTGGTTCAGGGGCCTGGGGGAGAAGGAGCCAGACTTACATACCCCTGGGCTTGGCCCCTCCTTGCCTTACCCCCTAATCCCTAGCTTCTTGTCTTCAGAATACCTACATTGCCCTTCTTTGCCAGATACCGTCCTAGGAATGAGGGCCCAGGGCCTGGGTTAGCATCACCACAGTCATCCAGGCCACCCGAGTGGGACCCTTCCAGGGGTAAATGGAGTATCTTCCTAGGGGTCCCTGAGTTGAGGAAACAACTTAGACCCTTGGACCCTGGACAGTGGTCCAAGTGCCATCCCTGAGACTTGCCTAGCATGGTCTGGGGAGCTTCTATCACCTTGAATGGCCAATACTTCCTCTCTTGCCTTTCATTTCCTGACAAGAAACTTCTGTGTCTGGGGCTAGGAAAAGGGAGAAGTAAGGTTAATGCTTTCTTCGAGCTTTGTCTCAGCCTGAAGGATCTGACCTTCAACTATCCTTTTCCATCTCAAGTCTGGTCCTGTTGGAAGGGTTCAATGACTTTCTGATCCTTAGGTCTATATTAGGTTGCCAGATAGCTGGATTCTCTGGGACTAGAAAGACCTTCAGAGGAGATTCAGTAGAGAGGTCTGCTTGGAACGTGCTGCCCTTCAACGGCCAGGGAAAGTGGGTGCTGACGGCCAATGGGCCTGGGATGGAGAAGGGCAGAGTGGATGCCTAAGGAGGGTCCTGGCCAGAATTGATGTGTGAGGGTGAGGGAGCAAAAGGAAGGAAGGACTTTTGATCTCTCTCCATTCCAAGTCTTCCAAAAATCCCCTACTTCCCCCCACCCACGTACTGCCGGCCCTTGTCTTTGCCCCCTCCTCCCCTCAACACGATTCACTCACGTCACTCCCTGACCCGTTTTCCTCCTGTGCGGGTGGGTCGTGCTCAGCATTTCCGTGAGGCCTTGTGGCTAGGGGAGGGTGAGGCCTTAAGAATTCTGCTGAGCCGAGCAAACCCCCCACCCAAGAGGATGAGACATCCCTAGCCCCTGGCTTCTCTGTAACCCTTCCCCCCATCTCCTCAGCCCTAGGGTAATTGAGGAAAGTAGAAGTGTCCTCTAGGGCACTTCTGGCCCCAAGGCAAAGCTTCCCAACAATTCTTCCAGCAGGTGGGATGGAAATGAGATATCTGGAAGGTCGGGGTAGAAGACCCAGGGACAGAACATTAAGGAAAGCTCACCCATCCCAGGATTATTTGATTCTTATCCAGATATGAGCTCAGATACTCCTTGGAGCTTTTAGGGGAGGATACCCAGGGGTGGAGGTGAAACTGAAAGACTTTTAGTGGGAACCAGCATCCTTGGGGTTGGGATAGAGGCAGGGCAGTGCCTAAGAGGAAATTCAGTAACTATCAAAAAAAGAGGGAGGAATTGTACCTTTTCTCCAGGTGTCCCAGTTCCACAAAAGAAGGTGTGTGTGTGTGTGTGTGTGTGTGTGTGTGTGTGTGTGTATGTGCATGTGCATAGGTGTATGTGTGTTTGTGTGTGTGTAAATAGGTGAGGGGGCAGTGTAGGAGGAGGGTGTGAATCTTGCCCTGAGCAGAGAGATTCACCAGGAAGATGAAGTCCCTTCCTTGTCTTTAGCGTGTCCCATCAGTAGCCATGAGGAAGTCCTTCCTGAGGTCTAACCTCCTTACCTACGACTGATACCAGGTGCCTCGACAACTTTGGTCATTGAAACACTTTGTGTCCCGTGGCAGGTGGGGGGATGAGCTCCTGCTTCTTCCTCTTCCCCTCCCCTCCAGCCCCCTCTCCCTGCCAGGCTTCTTTCTCCTCATTCACACCTCAGGATGTGTTAACCACAGAGATGAACACCAAACCCCAGGCTGGCCGCAGAGCCCTTCTAGATCCCCTTGCCAGCCTCCCTTACCAGGTTCCAGGCTGAGCCTCCATCCCTGTCTACCCTCAGATTTCCTATATCCTCCCTATCTGCCATTGCTCATGTCTTCCTGTCCTTCTCGGTCTATTTCCCCATCATCTACTTTCTCCTTTTTCCTCTCTTCTCATCCTTCCTTTCCCCACATTTTCCTTTCTCCATCTTTCCATTTTCCCAGTATCAACAAATGCTTCTCTTCATTCTCTCTTTCCCTACATTGTCCCTTCTTCCTTGCTCTCCTGGTCATTTTTATCTCCTCCAGCCTTTCTCCTATCTTTTACCATCTTTGCCTTCCCCCTACCTCAATTGTTCAAAGCTGTCCATTTCTCCAGAATTCTAAGTCCAGGAACCCTTACCCCCCAGCAGACCCTGTCTCAATCCCCATCTCCCAGCTCCCCCCCACCCCCAACATACACATGTACACTCACAGGTATGGGTCTTCTTGGCAGCTTCAGGCCCTGTAAGAAAAGGAGAATTATGAGGACTCTGGGCCCATTGAAGGTAGGTAGGGCCAAGAGATGAGAGTCCTATTCCCCTGACTGGTCACAAATGTACTCCACCTCCCAATACATTAGCCCCCCCTCCCCCATCACCTCAACCAAACCTGTTGCTGAATCTCGTTGGACTCAGTAAACCCACAATACCACACTGAGAAGGACTAATTTTGGTTTGGGGTCCAAAGTAGAATAGAATGCATAATGGGGAAAGGGGTAGGCTAAGGAGCCTTACTCACCTCTGGATCTGGGAGACAGGTTAAGAAGTAAGAGTTACTGAGCAATTCATCTTAGAGCCCCCCCAGGCCTACCGAGACTTGAGGAGCCACTCTTGGCTTCCTACTCATTCCAGCCACACAGATCTTATTTCCTCTGTCCTTCCAGCTCCACCAGGTTGGAGGAGACTGGCTGCTTGGCTCTAAGTTGACCGCATACCTCCCTCTTCCTCTCCCTGTACCCCAGCCAGGTAAACCTTCAGATTGTTGGTGGGAGAGACAACTTCTGGAGGAGAGAAGGGAGGAAGGAGCAAGAGAGTACTTCCTACCTCCTTGTACCTAACCTGCATTAGCCCCAGCCTTAGCATTTTCTTGCTTCTTCCTTGGTGTGGTACACTCAGTATTCTTGGGGTTCAGGCTTTTGTACATATCCCGGATGCCCTGGGGGCTAGTGATAGAAAAAGACATCCTTCCCTCTTTCCATCCCCAGCATAGGGAAAGGTTTCCCTCCTGCCCAACCTCCACCACACACACACACACACACATACACACACACACACACACACACATACACACACTTACAAGTGGCTCGGCCACTCTGCCATCTGTGCTAGCCTGACTACCAAGGGCCCTGGGAGGGTCTGATTCTAGGTAAGGCTCACCAGAGAGGAAACAGAGAGAGCAGCAGGGACCAGAAGTCATAGGTTCACAGATTTAAGGCTAGAAGTGATTTTAAGAATCATCCAGTCCGTAGCATAGGGCAAGACACAAAGAAACCACTTGATAAATAATGCTTGTGGAGTTGAACTAAAGAGTCCAATGCTCTCATTTTTGCCTCATAATCTTAATGATAGCAGCATTTATATAGCGTTTTAAGGTTTGCAAAGTGCTTTGCAAATATTAACTCATTTTATGCTCATGACAATCTCCTATTATTATCCCCAATTTGACAGATGAGTAAACTCAGGCAGAGAGAGGTTAAATGATTTGCCCAGAGTCACACAGCTAATAAGTGGCAGACCCTAGATTTGAACTCAGGTCTCAGCACTCTTGTCTACTTCACCACCAAGAAGAAACTGAGGCCCAGGAGCTTTTTCCTTGGCCCAAAACCAAACAGCTAGTAACTAACTACAGTGGGTCTTTTAACTCCAAGACCAGTGCTGCATCTGAGGTATTAGATTTAGGAGTTTTTAACTTGGGATATTCATGAATTTGTTTTTAGAATGGGTTTCCTTCACAGTCTTATATATTTTATTTTATGCATTTAAAAACCTAAATTCTGACTTCACTAGATTGCCAAAAGTGTCCATCATACACAAAGATGTCAAAAATCTCAGGGTTAGACCTGTGTACCTGCTTGTGCCCTGGTGCCTCTATCCTCAGAAAATTGCCTCTCAATTGTCTCATGGTCAATACAATCCCCTACTCCCTTAGAATTAAAAATCTACATGGTTGGTACTCACACTGACATCAAAAAGTGAGCTTACTCAAGGATAGGGAGCGGGGCATGCCCTTCCCAATACCCCCCCACACACTATCCTCTACAACCAGGACCAAGCTCTCTCAGCTTGGGCACTGCCATGTGGGAAACACCAGGAAAACTGGGAGATGCCAAGGGAGACTCAGACCCAGGGATGTGGAGCCCAGGTGTGGATAGTACCCTAGTAATTATGTGTGTGTAGAAACACACATCGAGGGACCCACAACAAACTAGCTGACCATTAGCTCCAAGATTCCCACCCCCTGCACTGTTTCTTTCTCTCTCCTCACTGTGCCCTTCTCCTGTCTCTCTTCCTCCTTTCCTCTTCTTCCCTTTTTGTCTCTCCTTATCTTTCCCAGTCCCCTGTCCCTTCCTTTTCTGTCTCTTTCTCCTGTCTTCCCCCCTTTTCTGGTGGTCTCCTCTTGTCTTCTTTATTTCTTCCTGCCTCATCATTCCTCTTTTTCCCATCTCTCTCCTAGCTCACTATTTCCTGTCCTCTCCTCTTGTGTTTTTCTCTTTCTTCTCCTTTCTAGTTTTTCTCATTACCTTTCCTCTTCTCTTGTCTCTCCCTTTATGTCTCTCTCCTATCTCTAATCTCTCCTTGTCCCCTATCACTTCTGTTTTTCCTTTCTCTCTCTCTCTCTCTCTCTCTCTCTCTCTCTCTCTCTCTCTCTCTCTCTCTCTCTCTCCCCTTCCTCCTGTTTCTTCCTGTTCTTTCTCTTCTCCTCATTGCTTCTCCTCTTTCCCTGTCTCTCCCCCTTTCCCCTTTCTCCTCTCTTTCCACCTCCTGTCTCTCTTCTCTCTACCTGTCCTCCTATTTCTTTCCCTTCTTCTCTCCTGTGCCTTTTCCGCCTTCCCTGTCTTACCCCTTGTGGCTTTGTGGTGACTCGGTGGGGCCCTGTCCATGGGGCAGCTCACTTGTTGGAAGTCCTTGGTCCCGGGTGGGGATCAGGGCCCAGGGGAGAAAGAGAGGGAGGGAAGGAGGGAGGGAGCACCTGGCTAGGCAGTAGGCAGGGGAGAGGAGTGGCTGGCAGAGCACCCTGGCACTACTGGCAAGCGGGGGGAAGGGGGGAGGACAGAGACTAGAGAAATGGAAAGACAGAGAGGATGCATGTCAGAGGGAAGGACAATAGAGAGGACAGATGAGAAAAGATAAGGGGGATATAGAGATACAGGGGATCTAGCAGGGCAGCTCAGGCCTGTCCTCCAACCCCCTACCTACCTCAGTTCCTCCAAGTCCTCTCCCTATATTGCCCAGACCCTCCAGGCTGCCCCTTCAACACCCAGACCAGGCGTGGTCTCCCATGCCTTGAAGGCCTACTAGATACAGAGTGTACATAGCACAGTTACTGTGTAATTAACACAGGTAGTCCTGAGCTCTGCAAATGATCTGGAGAAAGCTGAGAGAGGTAGCTTGGAGAAATATGGGGCTGGGGGTGTTGGGTGGGGCAGGAAAGAAGTGGGGCCCACACAGCAGATCCCAGGACTTAGAGAGACCCTCTCTATCCAACCCCCCCACCCCTTCCCCTCTCCCCCTTCTCAGGCCTGAGAGACAGGAACAAATACCTGCCCTGGTGGCCTCCTGTCCCAGTCCCAGTCCCAGGGTTTGATTAGCTGGGCCTGGCTCCCGATGTTACCCAACAGGCTGGGGCTGGCAGGGAGCCAGACAGGAGGGGGCAGGGCTCCTGGGCACCCCTCCTCCCTCCCCAGCTGGTAAACAGCAGCTGAAGACCTGGCCACGCTAGGGCCTCGTGACTCTGGCCTCCCCCCCAACACTTCCACCCCAATACCCCCCCTTCCCTACCACGTGGAGGCCTGCATGGAGGAAGTAGGCAGCAGCTGTCCTTTGGTTCTCTAGCCACCTGGCCCTGTTCCTCCCTTCCATGGAGACCTGCTCCCATTTCCCTGCCAAGATTTCTGCTTCTGGCACCAAAGAGAAGTGAAGTTTAGCCATGAAGACAAACTTCCCAGTGGGGAATCGGGTGGAAGAGAATTAATTTTGTCCTGAGCGCCTTTTTTTTTTTTTATCAGAACTGTCTGTGTATTTACGACTCTTTAATAGTTGATATTAATATAGTCTTTTAAGGTTTACTTTGCATTTATATTATCTTAATTGTTCCTTCCTCTTCAACCTGGTGGGTCCAGTAACTTCTGAGGCAACACAGGAAGTATAAGAGAGAGAATTGGAACCCAAATATCTCCTGATTTCAAGTCCAGTGTTCTTTTTAATACTTGTCTTTAAGGATTCAATTTAATTCAACAAGTGTTCATGAAGTGCCCATGGTGAGCATCGAACAGAAGGTACGACGTTTAGATGACATATTAATTGGCCTTATCCTCTGAGAATTTAGAAGGGGAATTCTAGAAGGGGAATCTGGCATATCTGAAAATCCAAGTAAATGCCAAAGCCTGGGAAAGACCTCCTATAGAAGCTAGGCTTTGAGCTGAGACTTGAATGAAGTTGAGGAAACCAAAAGGCAGAGGTGGGGGAGGGGCAGAGCATTCCAAGCACGGGGAAATAGTGCTCAGATGGGAGGTGAAAGATGGAGTGTCCTGTAAGTAGAACAATGTAGCTAGTTCATGGAAACATGAAACAATGATTTTACTCTCCTATGTCATAGAATATAGAACATTAAACATAAGAGGAGGAGAGTAACTTGATCCCAAACTGTTTCTATATGAATCCCATCAAAGGAGGTGGGAAGAATGGAGATAATAATAGTAATAATAACACTGTGGCTGGAATGGGGATTGAGAGGTAATGTGTCACTGGGGATAGAGGGCTGGCCTTGGAGTCAGGAAGACCTGGGTTCAAGCTCTGCTTCTGACTCTTATAACCAAGGTGGTCATGAGCAGGGAGGGTATTCTACCTCTCAGCACCCTAGGCAACTCTGCAAGACTATACATTAGGATTGAGTCGCTGATCTCCATTTGTTGTTAGAGCCAGCTTGGCATAATGGATAGAGCCTGGCCTGGGACTCAGAAAACATCTGAGTTCAAAACCTGCCTCAGGTACTTGATAGCTGTGTGACCCTGGGCAGGTCACTTAACCTCTGTGTGCCTCAGTTTCCTCACCTAGAAAATGGGGATCAATAATGTCAACTGCCTTATATGTGAGATTATGTAATAGAAAGTGTTTTGTAAATCTTAAAATTCTATATAAATATTAGCTATTATTGGCCACTGGAGGGAATTTCCATACTAGGCTTTCCCCCACATTGATGAAATCGAAAGGTCTTGACCAAAATATAATTCAAAGTTGTGTAATAACTTGGCGTTACCTTTTTCATAACAACCTCTGAAGTGGGTAAGTAGTATAGGTAATAGCGCCCCCATTTTAATGAATGACTGGCCCAAGGTCACACAACTTGTAAATGCCAGAGCTAGAATTTGAATCCAGACCTGTTTCTGCTACACACTGCTTTAAAATATGAGTAAGAATTCAGTGCTCACAATGACCCAGGTTCACTCTCAGTTTTTATCTTTGTGAATTATGATGACTTTCTGCTAGGGATAGTCAGGGTGTGCATCTGTTACAAACCAACAGGTTTGACATAGAAGGGGAGGGGCCTTGGGGTTGATTCGTCCAACCCTGATTGACTCTTCTCCTTAGGGGCAAATGGGCAGGCTACGCAGGATGGAGAGGGGTGGGGCACAGCTCATGATTGGGAGGGCACGCTTCTCTGGCGCCTTGCCTTTTATGTAACTTGGCGAGTCAGGCTGGGCAGAAGACCAGTAACCAGAAGGCCTGACTCTGCCGGGTCTTGCAGATTGTGAAAGGGAAGGTCCTGACCTCCCGCCTAAAGGAACTCACCCGCCCACCACCAGGCACTCAACTTTGCCTCTTCCCCATCTGCTTCTCTGAATCTGTCTCCTTTTCTCTCCTTTGTCCAGTTCCCCTCCCCAAGTCAACAAGGGAGCAAAAAAAGGTTGGGGGAGGTGACGGTGACAGTAGTCTAGAGAATGAAGAATGGCTGATTCTTAAAATGCAGGCTTTGGGAAAAATTAACCAACGGGAGCAGGCAGATGAGGCACAGTATACACGCCAAGACAATTGATGGCCTTATTCTATTTTTTTTCAATTAACAAGCATTTATCCTTTGTCCTTTACACTGATTTAAAAAAACAGAAGAAAAGAAAGACCTTTGTAACATGCAAAGTCAACTAAAATGGGTAATATGCATGGTCAAGTAGAACAAATGACCATGTCCAGAAATGCAGGTCTGATTCTGCATCTTGAGTCCATCACCTTTCTTTGAGGAGGTAGAGAGCATGATGAGGTCTTATTCTGGAGATCAAGGCCTGGGCCCTGTGGTGCCTCACACTAACAACTCTACTTCTCATTGGCAAAGCTGTCTCTCCCTCTCCTCCCACTGGCTGGTATGGTAGGGACAGTCTGGGGAGTAGAAGGGAGGCCAGTTTATTCTGGCAGAGTGGGTATGCCCATTCTGCCTCGCTTATGCTCAGTATGCAGGTAGAGGAAGAAAGGGAGGAACAGGGCCCAGAGGACAGGGTGAGTTAGGTGTTTTCTCCTTCTCCCTGGCCTATCTCTTTCCTACCAAGCTTGGGCCTGGCATGCTGGAGTTCCCCTTCACGGTGAAAGAGATCCCCTAGCCTTCCCAGCCACTAGTACTCCAGGCACTCATCCCTTCCCTCCAGCTGCAATCTCAGTCTGTTTTCCAGGAGAATCGATCCCTCCAGAGCTGGGCAGTGGTTTTTACCACCCCCACGAACTCTTATGCAAGGAGGCAGATAGATATCAGCCAGTCATTTCGATCCCCCACGTGCAGAGCCCCTTATCAGGCAGGGGGATCTCAGCCTTGGGGGCAGGCAAGCCGGTGTAGGTGGGGTGGGGAGGGAAGAATAGCTGGGGATCAGTATCAACTTCTCCTTCCCCTCCCTCCCTCTGGCCCCAACCACAGAAACCACTTAAAACCCAGCCTGGTTGCCTTCTCAGGAAGGTGCTTGAGGTAGTGAGGGCCAGGGGGTGAGCTTACCGTGGGGACGGCAGAGGTCTAATCACTCCTGCCATTAGATCATCTCCCGATGGGTTGCATCCCCACCCCTTAATCAGCCTCATTCTTAGCTCAAGTCCATTGTGTCTGACTGCTATAACCCCCAGTAATGTCTCCTTTCTCTGAACGCCAGTAAGAGAACCTTTGGGAATCTGTGCTTTGGGGAAATCCTAGAACTGTTATAGAGAAGGCTGGAGCAGCATAGTGACCTCTAGCTTGGGTGGGGGAAAAAAAAATCAGAAGCCTGAATATTCAATTAGCACCAATTCAATTCAATAAGCCTTTATTAAGTCTCTTGGGCACACATACACACAAATTTCTATCACCAGGTAACTTTCTGGAGATGAACTTCTCCAAACCTAGCTAGACTAGTCTTCCCACAATCAATATGTGTCGCCAGGGCTGTGGTGGAGTCTTTTCCAGCTTGGGAGGCCCTGGATTTGCCAAACTTAGTTCTGCCAGTGTAGGAGAACCCAGGGTTGCCTGGACAAAAGCATTAGAGCAGAACCAGTGGAAGTAGATTGCCAAGAAGGGCCTAGGTGCCAGTGGTCGCCCATTCCTGGAGGTCTTATGATTCCACCTCCTAGAGGCCATCTTTTCCTTGAAGACTCAGCTCAGGTCCTGCCTTGTAGGTGAAGCCTTTCTAGACCTCTGTCCAACTTTTAGTGCTCCCCCTTCCTCTCTAACTACCCTGTATTTAACTGCTTGTATGTATGTGGATTTACTAACTCCATATTTATGGCTTCCTTCACATCTCAACTAAAGTTCTATCTTCTCCTAGAAGCCTTTGCCAGTCCTTCCTCATCTTCATGCCTTCCCTCTGAGATCAGCTCTGATTTAGCTTGATTACATCTTGTTTGTACACAGTTGTTGGTATGTCGTGTGCCCCTTTACTCTGTGAGCATCTCAGGATCTATGATCATTCCCCACTTGTTTTTTTGAAATTTATTTTATTTTTAGTTTATGAAACAAAACAAGCATTTCTATAACATAGGAGAATTTAAAAAAAGATGATTGTAGCTCCAGTGCTTTGCATGGTGCCTGGCACACAGTAAGTACTTAATAAATGCTTGCTGACTTGACCAGATATTTTTATATGTACTTGACTCCTCAACTGGGATGTAAGCTCCTTATACGTAGACATTTTTTTCCCATGTTTTTGTACTTATATCCCCAGTGCCTGGCACATGATGGATGCTTAATAAATACTCATTGTTTGATTGATCTCAGCTTTGATAGATCTGGCCCCAGTCTCAGCTTTCACTATTGCTCATGAGTGAGCTTAGAGAGGTAGGCAGACCCAACAATTTATTATGAAACTCGCTTTGGTCTTCTCCACCCTGGCCCAGGACTCAGATGGGATAGCTGGATGATGAGAGGACCCACCATTGGGGTGGGGGCCTTCCTATTATTCCCCCAGCCCCCAGGACACTCAGAACCCATGTGAGCTCGTCGACTTTTCAGCCCTCAGAAGAGATGGGAATCACCAAACTCTTTCCTGCTGTCGAGACATAGTCCTGCCAGGCTTTGACATTTGCCCTGCCATGGCCTCTTCAGGACCTCTGGTCCTTACCATTGACTCTGTCTCTGTGCCTTGCCAATGCACAGCAATGCCATCTGACCGCCTGATGTAAGCTAAGGTTATCCAAATCATACCATCTTCCCCTCTGCAATGCCCTTGGGGCTTCTGGGTCTTTCTCTGCAGCTGAGACTTTTTGTATGATGTCTCTCAATTAGAGTGTAAGCTTCTTGAGAGCAAGGACTATCCTCATTTTTTTTTTCTATTAGTATCCTCAGTGCTTAGCACAGTGCTTGGCACATAGTAAGCACTTTATAAAGGGGTAGCTAGGCGGCACAGTGGATAGCACCTTAAATTTCTATATAAATATTAGTTATTATTATGATGATGTCTGAGGACATATTTGACCTCATCCAGGCCCAGCACTCTATCCAGTGTACCACCTGGTTGCCCCTATATAAAATCTAATAACATCATCATCATAATAACTAGCATTTATATAGCACTTTAAGATTTGCAAAGTGCTTTATACATTATCTTATTCAATCTTCATATAACCTTTGCAGGTAGATCCCATTATTATCCCCATTTTTATAGTGGAGTAAACTGAGGCAGAGGGAAATGACTTTCCTAGGGTCGCACAGCTAATATGTGTCTGAGGCAGGCTTTGACCACAAGTCTTCATGACTCAGATTTCAACACTATCTCATCACTGCCCAGAGTCAGTGACCTCAGTGTAAGTTTTCCCATTATTAGCTATTTCTTTTTTAACAACTGTCATTCACTCTACCACTTAGCACATAATTAACATCGGCAGTTCTCAATTAACAGGCCATGTCTTTAATCACTAGGGATTGTAGGTTATTCTTCCTTAGAGGATTACCGAACTCAAAACATGTTTAGGAAGAAGCCACTTCATCAAGATAATCCTTTGAAACAGGGCAACCCCTGAAGGTAATGAATTAATTCACTACTGATTTGCTGAATCCCAATACAGCTGCCCTATATACTAGGGTTACATTATAAACTGTTCCACTCTTTATTATTTTGTATCCCTATTCCCCACCCCTGGTTTGCCTGGGAATATAAACTGTCAATAAAACTTAAATTTGATCTTAAAATTGGTCTAACGGCCAAGGACCGACGGAAATCCTCTGTTGGGTTTTCTGAATGACAAGATTTTGAGCTAAGATTCCTTAGAAAACATATTTAAATACGATTAAAGTTATAATACTCAGCCCCATCTTCAGGCACTAATTGACTTTTCCCACATGGGCAAAGTCTTCACAAAGGCTTGGTTTACTCTGACCTTTGCCTTTCTAAAACGGCAAATATGAGATTAAGAAATGTAAATATTAGAATGTTAACATTTTGTTCTCATGAAAATTTAGAAGATTAAGCTTGGAGTTGGTTCATTTGGCTTTTTGTCTTCCTATCTCCTCTTGGTTCAAAATGCTTCTGATGCTTCTGATGCTTAATGTTCTGACCCTTCTTAGGCCTTGCCATTGGGCTCGACAAAAATCAAGGCTCGCTTGATCTCTGTGGTCTTGGCCTCTTTTTTTCCTGCCTCAGAAAACTGGCTTCATTTGACCACACTGCTTCTGGTCTTTGCCTTTTTTGAAAGTTTGTCATCTTATGAGGTTACTACTGGACGAATTTCTTGCCTTGACTTCTTCAGGTCTGGGAAACATAGACCAAATGAGCTGCAACTTGTCAGCAGGAAGAGTTCCTGACTTTTATTTTTGATTTCCGCAAACCTCCCCACCCCCCACCTCCCAGTTTCATTTCCATCTCTCCTTTTCAGCCCAGGTCAACTCAGCCCATTGTCCCCAACTAGTCTTCTTTCATTTGTTTGGAAAAGCAATTGGAAAAGAACAAGTAAGGATGAATGAAAGAAAAAGCATTTATAAAGTGCTTTGTTATTGTTGTTCAATTGTATACTACATGGCCTCATTTGGGTTTTCTTGGCAGAGATGCTAGAGTGGTTTGCCTTTTCCTTTTTCAACTCATTCGATAGAGGAGAAAACTGAGGCAAACAGGGTAAAGTGACTTGCCTAAGGTCACACAACTAGTAAGTATCTGGTGCCCACGATCACACAGATCCATATGTTGGAGGGGGAATTCCAGTTCAGGTCTTTCTGGTTCTAAGTCCAAAGTTCTATCTATTATGATACACTGCCTCCAAATGGGGTCACGAAGAGTTGGACTGAATGATTGAAAAATGACTGAAACGATAAATATCTTACATAGTTATTTACGTTGTCGTAACCCTACTGGGCTGTAAGCTTTATGAGGGTAAGATAATGTGTACCTTAAACTTTTTACTTCCTCAGTGTCTACCACTTTTCTCTTCACATAAAAGGTGCTTAATAAATGTTTCTGAGTCTTGCTAAAAAAATAATACAGGAGCATAGGGTCATAGGTTTCGAGCTGGAAGGAATCACTGAGGGCAGTCATTTAGCTCAATTCCTTATTTTACAGATGAAAAGTAAAGTGACTCTCAAGGTCACAGGAACTAAGTAGGAGAGCCAGGATTCAAGCCCATGTCTTTAAAAAGTTTGAAACAACGGATATATTTTGTTTTGACATCATCTAGCTCTCTCTCCCTCATCTTTCTTTTTCCACCTCCCAGATCATTATCCCATATAACAACAACAACTACAAAAAGATAAGAGGAAGAAAAAGGGGAAAAATGAGCAAAACTGGTCCATGCATTTAAAAAAAATCTGACAGTATATACAATATTCTACGCTGGTGGACCTAACCCTAACCCCCACCTCTGCAAAGAAATGTGGGGATACCTTATCGCATCTCCTCTTTGGGGTTGTGCTTGCACATTGTGATTTTACAATATTCGTCTCCACTTGTTTTGTGGTCATTCTTTCCATGTCCATTTCCATACTCACTGTGTATCTTTTTTCTTGGTTCTGCTTACTTACCTCTGAATCAGTTCCAGTAAGTCTTCCCCTGCTTCTCCGGATTTATAAGATTTGTCGTTTCCCGCAGCACAGTACTATTCACGAGCCACAAGTTGCTTAGTCGTTCTCTGATTGGTGGGCATCTTACTTAAATCCACATCTTCTGAATCTCCATCTTTCCATGGCCCCAAGCCCCATGAACTTGGGTTTGAGGAAGCTGGAGGAGTCTCCTTCCAACAGAGACCTCAACAAAGGGAAAGGAGAGATCCCTTCCCTTGCTTAAGTTGCACTGGAAGGTCTCTTATGTCCCTTCCAGCTCAGATTTTGGGATTGTTTAGAGACTTTGTATCTGTGTATAAATTTGAGGAGATAAGGGAAGGAAAAGAAAATATATATTGAAAGTACACGCAGGCATCCCTGATTCTTTGGCCAATGCTGCCCCCTGGTGCATATCTGGAGTACAACTGTAGTATTGGCAAGGATAGTGGTTTGCCATTTTCTTCTCCAGTGTGTCCCCATTTTACAGATGAGGAACTGAGGCAAATAGGAGTTAAGTGACTTGCCCAGGGTCACACAGCTAGTAAGTGGTCTGAGTCTGGATTTGAATTCAGATCTTCCTGACTCCTGGCCTGGTGCTTTATACACGGTACCACCTAGCTGTCCCACAACTAGGGTAGCCAAGCCAAAAGAGGTGTTTATTACTTCAGAGAATGGACGAGGAAAAGTGGGAGTGTAGGTAGGGATGGGGAGGGGGTGGGGAGGAAAGACTAGCAGGAGCCTGAGAGGAGCCAAGAGCAGAGGGAGGAAGAGGGAAGAACTCGGGCCCATATTGGCATTTATGTAGGTGTTGGCACAGTCTCCTCTTATCTCCTACCTTCCTCTTGGAAGACTGAGCCAAAAGGAACAGGTTCCCAGGAAAGTTTAAAGGAGTAAGAAGGTCAGAGCTGACGTCAAGAGATGATCCAGGTAGGATGTAAATACAGCCTGACCTACATTTTTTTTCTCTGTGCCTGCCCAAGCAAGACAGACCCTCAGTGCCTGGGGGCTTTCATCTCATTCACTTAGCATCCAAACACTTCCATTGTGGGCTAGGCCCAGCCTTTTGTACTCCTCTGCCTTTGTAACCCAAAGTTGATAGAGCAGTGAAACAGATCAGGAAGGGGTGGGGTAGGTATGGAAATGACTCTGTATTAGGATGATGGTTTTTGTTTAATTCAATTCAAACAAGCCTTAAGCCCCTACTGTGTACAAGACACTGTGCTAGGTTGGAGAAGAAGCTCATAACTACTGGGGATCATAGACTGAAAGGTGAAAGGGTTCTTAGAGGGCTCCATTCTACAGATGAAGATAATGAGGTCCAGGGAAGTGAAGTGATTCGCCCAGTGCCATTCAGAGAGTAAATGATAGAGCAGGGATTTGAACCCAGATCCTCTGACCCTAAATCCAATGGCAAACTCTCTCCCTGCCACCATTATGGAATAACTTTTCCTTCTTTGAGATTTATTCCTAGTAAGTTTCACCCTCTCTGGATCCTAGCAGCATGGTGGTGCAATGGATAGAGCACTGGACCTGGGGTCAGGAAGACTTCATCTTACTGAGTTCAAATCTGTCCTCAGTCATTTACTAGCTATGTGACCCTGTGCAAGTCACTTAGCCCTATTTGCTGCCTCAGTTTCCTCATCTGTCAAATGAGTTGGAGAAGCAAATGGAAACCACTCTATTGTCTTTGCCAGGAAAATCCCAAATGGGATCACAAAGGGTAGGACATAACTGAAAAATGATTGAACTGCAGTTCAGATCCTGGCCACAGTTTTTTCTCAAGTGTGGTACCTGGCTCGTAGCTTTCCTCTCCATCATAACTGCTGGGAAATCTGGGCCCTCTCCAGTTGTCCTGATCTTTCTCTGGCCAGTGGATCCAGATGGCTCTGGAGAAAACAGTGAGGCTGGTGACCTTGCACAGCCCTCCCTCACTCAAATCAAAGTCGATTGCAAGTTATGTCATCTCCCTGATGTCATGGTCCTCTTGAGAACGAAAGACAAACCACACACACAGCCCATGGAACATCAATGTCTATGCTGATGTCCTTTGAAACGTCCTGGCTGCCTAGTTCATCAGCCTTCCAAACTCCCATGATTCGAACCTTCATTCTGATTCAGCCACAGCCAGAGACTGACACATTCAACCGCAAGAGTTCTATCTTCCCATCCAGAACTCTCAAATTCCTCTCTCCAAGCGTGGTCTCTAATCATTCTACTTCTCCCTTTGTCTCACCTCTTCCCTTACTGAAACCTGCAGCAGATCCACCCTACCCAAAGCAGCCTTGCTCTGGCCTCATTTTTCTGCATTTGAAATCTGGACTATCTTAACTTGCTTAACTTTATTAGATCAGAGATTGAGACCTGGTTTATATTGTCTTCCACCCTGAATCTCCTGCCCTCTGGTCCTTTTCCAGCTCATTCCATTCCAAATCCTAACCACTCCAGCCCCCACCCTCTTACCTCACTTCCTATCACCTTTATTTCTGTTCCTACTCTTACGTCATTGAATGCACACAGCACAATCGTGCTGCCTGGAATCACGCCACATTGATGTTATGTCGTCTCAGTCAGGCCCTCACTGCTGCAAAAACTCCTCCCTGACTGACCCTCTGTCACATTCCTCACACAACCAGTTCCAAAACTCTTCTCTTCTTAAGCCACCTATACTTCCTCTTCCCTGTTCAGAAAGCCTTTTTATTTTCCTTTACCCAGAAAATTGATATCACCTCTCGTGAACTGCCTCTTCTCCCTAATTTGTGAATACCCTAAGCATCATCCTCCATTCTTTCTTCCTTTGTTGTCATCTTCGAGAGAGAGGTAGCCTGTCTTCTTGCCAAAGCCAGATCTTCTCTCCTTGATCCCATAATAAAAATGAAAATAGCCAGCGTTTATATAACACATCAAGGTTTGCGAAGCTCTTCACTCATTTTTTTTTTCCTTTTTGGTGAGGCAATTGGGGTTAAGTGACTTGCCCAGGGTCACACAGCTAGTAAGTGTGTCAAGTGTCTGAGGCCAGATTTGAATTCAAGTCCTCCTGACTCCAAGGCCAGAGCTCTATCCACTGAGCCACCTAGCTGCCCCTACCCATGTTTTCACATCTGATCCTCCCAACAAATCTGTGAGGTGGGTGCTATTATGATTACTATTTCACAGATGAGAAAACAGAGGTTGAGAGAGGTTAAGTGACTTGCTCAGGTTCACACAGCTAGTAAGTGTCTGAGGCAGGATTTGAACTCAGGAAGCTGAGTCTCCCTGACTTCAGGCTGGGTGATTTGTGCACTATGGCGCCACTGAGCTGTCAGATACAGCGAAAAGAGCCTGTCTAGTGGGAAGGGCACTGGACTTGAGTCAGAAATTCTTCGCTTTAGTCCTTCATTTGCTATTAGCTTGTGTGAACTTGGGCAAATCAGTGGTTGGAGTCTTGGACTTTGAGTTCAAGGAGATGGGTTGAAATCACAGCACCTGTGTGACCTTGGATAAGTCACTTCATCTCCCCAGGGCCCCAACTTCCTCTGTAAAAGGAGAAAATTGAATGAAACAGCCAAGCCCCACAGAGGTAGGGATGACAAACATTAAGAAAGCCAGAGGGAGCTTGACTGAGGGTTTAACCAACATTTTATTAACAAAAATAAATAGATTTCATGACAAATGAACAGATGGACAGATTAAGGACAGAGCTAGGACACCCTCGAGGCAGGTCTAGGGAAAGACCTATGTCCGGTAAAGTCATGGTGATGGAGAGGAAGGGAGGCACCAGGGAGGCCGTTCTTCTCTCTGGACCCCCCAAAGAGGCCCCATTTCCCATGTTCTTGTCTGAACCTGGGCACAGGGCCTACTCCCACTCCACCCTAGCCCCCTAGGCAGGGAGGAGGCTGACAAGCGGAGCCTCACATTCTCCCAGCAACACATCCCTCCGCAGGCCAGCTCCCTTGTCCAGCACCTTGGCCTTCAGACTGTGGGTGGCCAGGTCAGAGGGCTTAAGTCCCTCAAAGAAGAAGTCCTCATTGAAGATGGGGTTGGAACTACATTTTACCACCCTGCTCCGTCCCTGTGGCCAACTCCCTGGCCTTAGCCGAAATATGATACAGCAGCCACTGCTTCCCTTGGGTTCTACTCGGCCCCTGGGCAACCCTTCAGCACTGATGAGCCGTAGCCGCAGCTGACCCAAGCCTGTCTGGTACTCAGAGGACAATCTCAGCTGCCCACCCCGGGGTTCCAGGCTCACTACACTCTCTTTAGTCACCTGTAGCTGACAGCACAGAAAGTCCAGGTGGAAGAGGGGTGGTGTTGGGGGACCTAAGTGGTGGGCAGCATGGGGACTGGCATCGGCCGAGCCCTCCTCTACAGGGGATAGGAAGCCAGGTCTGGTGAGAAGCAGCTTGGGTGAGCCTAGGTGGGGTCGGGCAGGACCTGGTTGGGGTGAGCTGAAGGGTGAAGAGTCAGGTGAGGAGGCCATGTCACTCTCCAGGGCCAAGCAGAGGCGCAGATCCGGACTTGAGAGGTGCAGTCGGGACTTGGGTGGGGGTCCCTCCGAGGCAGAGGTCACTGGGGCCATATGGAAAAGGGACTCTCGGCGCCGAGTATGGGGGCTCTCCAGAAGAAAGGACCAGCCTTCCCGTCCAGCCAGATGGGGCAGGGAGCAGGCTCCTTGGAGTTCTGGCCCCCTAGTCCAGCCTGTTTCTCTCTCTGTCCCGGGTTCAGAGCCCCCCATGTCTGGGAGCCTGGGGGGGATAAAAAACTGTGGTATTCGGTCTGGGGTTAAGACATTGGGGTAAGCAGAAGAGGAAGTCCCAGGGGGCTTTCTCCTGGGGAATAAGATATGGGGCCTCCATGGTGTCCCAGGCTCTACCCTCTCTCCCTTGTAGCCAGCTTTCTCCAAAAGCCACATGGACGGAGGGGAGGCACAGAGTTAGGGGAGTTACAGAGGAAGACGGGAAAGTCCAAGTCCACAGTCGCTGGCTGAAGGTGCTGGGCTAGGAGGGAGAAAAATAGAATCAGGAGGTGGGTACTGCTGTCCTAATCCTGATAATTCAGGGTGGCGCTGAGGTGCCCATTTTCCCATTTTCTCCCACCTCCCTCCCTACCCTCTCCCTTTTTCCATCCTCAGGCTCTGGTTACCTTCTGAACAGAAAGCGAGAAATGAAAGTATAATTAAGAACAAGAGATACCACTAGTTAGTGCCTGGACATTTAGATTCATGGAAGTGGATAATTACACATGCCCACAGATGAACACACCAACAGCAGAGATAGAACAGCATAGACCAGCACAGGTACAGAGAGAGAGGCACCCACAGCCATGGACATCGGCATGCCATAGGCAAGCTTGGACAGGCAGACACACAGTTATACTTGTATACAGGGACTAGTAGAATGGAAGCTCTCTGAGGGTAGGGACTGTCTTTTTTTGGTCTTAGTATCTCCATTGCCTAGCACGGTATCTGGACCATTTGTTGTGTTTTTCAGCCATGTCCCACTCTTTGTGACCCCATTTGGGGTTTTCTTGGCAAAGATACTGGAGTGGTGTGCCATTTCCTTCCCCAGCTCATTTTAGAGATGAAGAAATGGAGGCAAACAGGGTTAAGTGACTCGTCCAGGGTCATACAGCTACTAAGTGTCTGAGGTCAGATTTGAACTAAGGAAGATGAATCTTTCTGACTCCAGGCCCAGCACTCTGCCACCTAGTGCCCCATAGTAGATTCTTATTAAATGCTTGTGAAAATGAATTGAATGGACAGGCACAGATAGACATATATGTGTGTGCGCACGCACACACACACACACACACACAAGTACATTCTCACAGCCAGCAACAGACATAGGCACACTTATACACAAAAGGACATAAGCATATATCAGACAGAAATGTCCTTTCCATAGAGATATAGTAACACATCAGGATAGTTGGGCTGTAGGCAGCCAGGTAGCACAGTGGATGGATGTCTGGCCTTGGAGTTCAATTCCTCCCCCAGACACTTACTAGCTGTGTGACTCTAGGTAAGTCACATAACCTTCCTTCACCTTAGTTTCCTCATCTGTGAAATTGCACTCAGTGCCTTCTAAGTTCCAAATCTATGAACATTGGATAGAGGGGCCAAACGTAGGCACACAAGCATATTGCCTGAGCTATATCATTTTAGATTAATTAATAGCAAAAGGACAAAGACAAACACCGGTCCGGGGCCAGACATACACACCTGGACCTAAGTAAACACCTACAGGCCTAGACGTAATTAGGCATACCCATCCTTTCCCTGCAGCTCCTCCATACCCCCTCCTACTCAGAGACCTCATAGATCCTACTTTGGCCTGGTCTGATCATCCCTCAGCCTTCCTCTGTCTCTGCTGGTAACCCCCATCGTGAGTTGTCCCCTCTTCCCAGTGAGGAATCAATGTCAGCTCTAGCCCTCGGTCCCAATCTCTGCCACACCTGCAGCGTTCCAGATCCACAGATCTATTCAGCTGAATTTCCTCGTGGCCAGACCGGAACCTGCCTTCTGAACTCCTTTAATGACCTAAGGTGGTTTGAAGGTGGTGGGAGAAGAGGGGCTTCCTGGGGAAGAGGGCTCCTTCCCTTATTCCAGATCCTCTCACAAAGTGCTGATGCACCTGGAGCCTATGGGGCGTGTTGGTCCAAGGGCAGCGTCTGTCCTTCTTCCCCATCCCCTCCCTTTCTCACTTCCTGTCCCACCAGCCAGTGGGAACCTGTTATTGAAAGCCAAGCACAAA
Source organism: Phascolarctos cinereus (assembly GCF_003287225.1). Taxonomy (NCBI): domain Eukaryota; kingdom Metazoa; phylum Chordata; class Mammalia; order Diprotodontia; family Phascolarctidae; genus Phascolarctos; species Phascolarctos cinereus. Next base: position 42,819,292 of record NW_027555958.1, on the reverse strand, counting down.
GGAAGCATTCATTAATTTCCCCCCCACCCCCCAGATGCTGTTACTCAGGGAGCTTCTGGGCCTCTTTCAGCTTTATTGAATAATCCCCTCACCCCCATTTTCAGGTCTCCATGATCTCTTTCCCAAGGCTGATCACCTTCTGTATTCCTAGGGCCTTTCCACTCTTATCCCCAGGGTACCCCACACCTGGCTCTAGCCACTCTTCACTGGTTCTCCCCCATTCGCTACTGTTGTTTGCTGTCAGTTTGTCAGAGTGTCTCTGAGGGTGCCCCGGAGTTGCTAAGCTCACCTGTTGCTTGCTGTCTTGCCCATGGGCCCTGGGGAGTCGGGGAAAGGGGAGAAGGTACAAATTCTCTCCCCTACTCATTCCTCTAGCTCCGTCTTTCTGGGAGGAGCCAGCAGGGTCTGCTGCTGCCAAGTCTGACCTGTTTTCCTGAATAAACACTGAAACTCTGTTTCTGTGACCATTAGCCCAGCCTCCTTAACCCCTTCTTCCAGGCAGGGTATGGGGCTAGCCCTCCTCTCTCAGAAAACTCTCAGGGAGAGGGAGGAGATGAGCTTACTTAACCTCCACCTCCATCTATTGTCTGGATTCACTGGTAACTCTCAGCCTTAGGAAAGGAAATGGGTACCAGGAGCTCCCATCGCTCTTGCAGTCACTATGCCTAGGTCCTTGTGAAGCTACAACCGCATTGATTACATAGATAACCTAGTCCTGTCTTCGGTCTTGGTAAAAATCTAGCTCCTAAGCCCGTCCTGAAAGTCCACACTCCGTCCCCCTTTTGCAAGGGACCTCCAATCAAGCATTTGTCCGGGCACACAGTACCTATCAAAGAGTACCAGAGAGAACTTCTGGGTCATCCTGTCCAATTTCTTGCAGCAATGCCCTATGGTGAAGGGAACACAGCCCCCTCTCTTTAGATAACCAAGGGAACTGGTGAAATTTCTCATTCCTTTCCGGGCTCCAATTCACAGGCCAGTGTCTCTCAAATTTGGGAAGGATGACAGAGCTGGGGGATATCGGGAAGTCAGGGCCCTCAGCTCCAAGGAGTGGGAAGAACTCAGAAGGGCCCAGGTACCCTTGATCTTGGCTGCTTCTGAACCTCTTTTTGCAGCCCCAGAATACTGGATGGTGGTATCTAGAGAAGGAAGAAGGTGGATACATATACAAGGTGGAGAGGAAACAGTAGCGCATTCCTCATCTTTAGCTCAGGATGTGGGGGCCAGATAGGATAGAGGAAAAGGAAGGAATTGAAAGGGAAGGAGAGGCTGAGTGTCTTTATATCATCCAGAGGCCCTTCTATGGGATCTCTCAGTCCTGGAGCTTCTCCTTGGGATCTGGGGAGCCTCCTAGGAGGTCTGTCCTGGGTCATTGTGTGAAGTCTTATCAAGGGTTCCACTCTACCAGGGACCTCATTTTCTCCTTTGCTTGTGTTCTGCTCAGAGCGTGGGTTAGTGGGCATCTCCAAATCTTCCCTGGTGTCTGACCGATAGAACCAACCAAAGAATCAGCAGAGAGAAGTGAACATCCGGAGAGAAGTAGCCTGGGTTGATTGTCTCAGGTTGGCCATCTTGAGTGTAATCACTTAAATTTCGTAGACAAACTCCAACCAATGATAATATGTAAATACCAGTCAAAATTACACATGGACTAGCTATGTGACCCAGGGGCCATGGGACCCTTATCCTCCCTGGGCTTTAGTTTTCTCATCAGGAAAATGAGGGACCTGGACTAGGGTCTTTTTCAGTCTTGACATTCTGTGATGTGAAAGGATTTTTGACTGGTAATCCACTCCAATAGGAAGCTCTTTGGTGTCAAAGAGTTATACCGTGAGTAACTCATGAATTTCTATTTGGCAATGTAGCGAGTCACTCTAAGTGAGCCAAATGCCTTTGTGTGTCTGTGTTGGAGGTGACTGGTCAGTCACCATGGACTCTGGAGATCTTGATATCATCCTATGTGAATTAATGTACAAATGATTTTTGTCATTTGATGGTCGAGTACTTTTGATGGTTGAGCAATTATGTTTATTTATTTGTTCAGTTTATTACTGGCGACCCTCGGATGTGACAGGTGTGTTGAGACTCACGGCTTGCCCATTGTTAACCTTTGCCCAGCTTGATGTAATAGTGAATTTGAGTTTTTTGAGGGAGACAGCATTGGAACGTGGGAGGACTGGATTGAAGGACCAAGAAACCCGAGTTTTGGTCCAGGTTCTGCAACTAGCTGTGTCTTTGGGCAAGTTGCTTCACCTTTCTAGACCTCAGTTTCCCAATCTGCAAAATGTAAGGATTAGCAAAATTCCCATCTTGTACAAGAGCCCTTTTCTGTCTACCTTCCTCCCTGCCTCTCACTTCCTTATTAGGTTACCTTCTATTTTCGTTGTATATAACTTGTGTGTTTGCAAAGTGTCTCCCTCATTCAAATGCGAGCTCCTTCAGGGCAGAGACTGTGTGTTTGCCTTAGTAGTCTCCAGAGCTTGACACATGGTAATAAGTGCTCACCGATTGACTGACTGACTGACTGACTGGACCAGACCAGGGAGCCTCTAAAATCCCTGTGAATGTACACCAGCAACCCAGGACTGAAAATTGAATAGAGATCAAACAGCTTATACAATCTGTACTTGATTAATTAAAAGTTGATTGTATTACATAGGGGTTAGTTGGGCTATAGTAGCCATATAGGTGCCATCTGGTTAAGCCAAGGGGATCCTAGGGGACCTGGAATGCAAATTATCTGCTTACTGGAAAGGTCAGATCCCCTGGGTGTAGTGACAAGACTGAGCAACACTGTCTTGGCCTAGTCACTCTTGACAGGGTCACACAAAACCAGGAGGAGTTAGAGGAAGAAGAAGGTGGAGAGGTCCATGTTTGCGTGCATGTGTGTGTGTGTATGTGTGTGTGTGTGTTGTACGTGTGTGTACACGTGCATGTGTGTGTGTGTGAAAAGAACCCCAACTTGAAGTAACTAGGCTTCAGTATGGGACTCTCATCTAGCTGCTCCAAAGGGAATGGAGAGCTAAGCAGGCCAGAGGTTCAGATCAATAGTTCTGATTCCCAGGTAGAGACAGGCCTGTGAGGTAATGATTCTATAATTTGAGTGGTAGATGGAGCTGTGGGAATTTCTTTGTTTCTCTCTCTCTGTTTCTCTCTCTCACACACGTCTCTCTCTCTTTTCTCTCGCCCTCATCTCTCTTCTCTCTCATACATCTCTCTCTCTCTCTCTCTCTCTCTCTCTCTCTCTCTCTCTCTCTCTCTCTCTCTCTCTCGCCCTCATCTCTCTTCTCTCTTATACGTCTCTCTCTCTCTCTCTCTCTCTCTCTCTCTCTCTCTCTCTCTCTCTCTCTCTCTCTTCTCTCTCTTGCAAGGCAGATCAGTGTCCTCAGTTGAGTAGTGGGTAGGTAGCATGTAGGGACACGTTAGGACTGGCTACTGTTATTGTCCTCTTCCAATTCCAGCTGAAAGAAAACTCCTGAAACAGAGATGAGAAAGCAAGTCAGTGCTGGGCTGGCCATTTGGATTCTATTTTCAATACAGTCTGTTTGTTGTTTCCAAGGTCCATGAACAAACTCTGATTCCAGACTGGGATTTCTAAATCTGCACTAGACCTTCCCCCAACATCATTATCATTATAGAATTATAGAATCCCTCCCCAACCCTCAAACACATCTATCTATGTGTTCTGTCCTTAGTCAGAAACTCATAGAATGTCAGAGCTAGAAGGGACTTATCAGGCTGAGGTCAAGGAATGAAAAAGCCATTTTAAGATCAGCCTACCCTTGGAAAGAAAATCTGTTTGCTTTGTTTGGTAAAAGACGTGGACAGGGAATTAGTCAATAATTATTTATTAAGCATCTACTATGTGCCAGGCACTGTGCTGCTACAAAGAAAGGTAAAAGGGGATCCCTACCCTCAAGTAGCTCACAGTCCTAATGGGGGAGATGACATGGAAACAACCGTATTTAAACAAGCTACATACAGGATAAACCAGAGATAATCAGCAGAGGGAAGGCACTAGAATTAAGAGGGATGGGGCAAAGCTTCCCGTAAAGGGAGTATTTTAGAGGGCTCTTGAAGGAAGCCAGGAAAGCCAGGAGTTGGAGATGAGGAAAGAGCTCAGCTCTAGACCTGCCTCTCTCTGTCTGCCTCATTCTGTGATTTTAGACAAATCACTTCACTTTCTCACCTGTTTCCCCCTCTGTAAAGTTAAGTGGTTGGATTCTAAGATCCCTGTTCTTGCCTTTTAGAATAGAAACCCCTTAATCTGGGACTTTCTCTTGGCTGAGCTATCTCACTCCCAATGGGAGAGCTCCTCCACTCTGTGCTAACTGGTAGATATTCTTCCATGTACACTTTTTCTAATTTCTATTTTGCTACAATTTGGATAAACAGGTTTCTTTGCTGAAAAAAATAAAAATAAAAAGAACATAAGCAACCTGAGGCCAGGGGTGTTTTCACTCTTGTCTTTATATCCCCAGCAATTATACCAATGGGAGAGATGTTGTGGAGGGAGAAGTGACAAGATTTGTCAGCTGACTGTCGGGTATGTGGGATAAGGAGTTGAGGATAATGCTGACCTTAGGGATGCCTGCCCCGTTGTCTCCCCAGTCCTTTCCTTAGCATCACAAGGTTACGTCTGAGGAGCTTGATATGACATCAAGGATGAGAACAGTTAAGTGATTTGCTCAAAGTCACATTCACACGGGTGTTGAGTGGAAGAAACCAGTCACGCTCAGGATGTCTTCCAACTCCCAAACTAGCAGCCTGCCTGTCGTACCTACCCCATGGCCTCCTCTCTATCAGTGTTCCCCCATAGCTCCCTTCTCCTTTAGGGTCTCTCAGTCCTCTGTCTCCTTCTCTAGGGAGAGCCCTTTTCTTCACATGGTGCCCTATCCTTGATGGATTCTTCTGAGCTGTCCAACATGGAAAGAACCCTAGAAAGGCTGTATGCCTCAGCGTCCCTGCCTAGTTTCCAACCTCCTTATAGGATACTCCAGACTATTTGCAGGCTCTGTAGACCCCTGACTCCCTCTAGCTCAGTTCTCAAAGAGGAGAGAGGTGAGAAGTAGGAAGGAAGGCGATTTGACCGGCGCCCAACATGGGATGGCGTGTTTTACCTGAAGCCTTGGCAAAAAGCACCTGCTGGTCAGGGCTGTGGGCGATGCAGGACAGGAAAACCTTCTGGTCCTCTATCTTTTCTACTTCCACTTTCAGCAGGACCACAGAGTTCATGGGGATTATGCTGGGAATGGAGGTAAAGGTCAGCGCCTGCTCTTTCAGGGCCTCCTGTCCTAAGTTCCCCAGGCCCTAAATGGGGCTGCACTTAAGAGTCAAGGACTTGATTCTTTAGGACAGAGAGATCTTTTGGGACCAATCAGAGCCTTCTTGTCTCTCCCCCTGATGCTTCCAACTAGCCTCCAAGATCTTCCCTCACGTGACTTCTCCTTCCCAATTTTACCAACCTCAGTCTTCTTGTTCCTAGAATGTCTTCAGATCAATTCTGGCTTTTAAGGGAGCAGATGATTGCCCCAAGCTGATCTCTCCCCACTTTCCTCCAATAATTCACATTTACATAGTATTTGACAAAGTAATTACCTTACTGTGAAGGTAGTCATACATGTGTCATTATCCTTATTTCACAGTTTTGGGATCTGAGGCTTAGCAGAGTGATTTGTTCAAGGTCAAGTTCAATGACAGACTTAAAATGGACCATAGGATTTGGAACTGGAATGAACTTTAGATATCTTTGGGTTCAACCCTCTCAATTTATAGTTGAGGATATTGAGGGCCTCAGAGACATTAGGTGACTTTCCCAAGGTCGCATGATTATCAGTAGCAGGGCCAAATCTCATGCTCTTTCTACTATACATTGTTGCTTTTTTAAGCACCCCCCAGTATCAAGCCGAGGATGGAAAGACAGATGGACAGACCACAATATCCCCTCCCTTCTTACTCAAGGGTTGGTACTCACTTTTTAAATTTGATGTTGAGGCTTAGAGTGAGCAGCCCATGACCTGATAAGTATGCAGTTTTAGAAAATATCTCATCCACCAAGGCAGCTAAAGCTCCACCATGGGTAAATCTGAGGAGGGCATACGAAGAAATGAATTGAAGTTACAGTCAAACCTCCTCTCCATAACTTCCTCATGAACCTACCTTTCCAGTCTCTACCATCTTCCTTGTCCAGAACAAAATTGGTTAACCGAGAGTAGAAACCAAAGATAAGTGAGGGGATGTTAAAAACACATCCCAGGGTGCTCAAAAAAACTGATAGGAGGGATTGATAGTTTATCATCAACTTTCCTTGAAAAATCATGGAGAATGGGAGCAGTGTTACATGATGAAAGACGCACACATATTGTCTTGATTTGAAAAAAATCTCTATGATGCTTTCTCTATCTGATTTCTGAATTTCTTCATGTGAGAATATCTTTTTAATATACAATATGCAGCCTCTTCTATGTGCTCTATGCTAAGTGCTTTATTAATATTATCTCATTTGATCCTCACAACAACCTTGTGAAGTTGATGCTATTATTATTCCTATTTTACAGTTGAGGAAACTGAGGCAAACAGAGATTTAAGTGACTTTTTAGTAAGTAGTGAGGCTATATTTGGATTCAGAGCTTCCTGATTCTAGGTCCAGTATTCTAACCACTTTGCCACTTGAGAGCTGTGGCCTCTAGATGCGGACTTTGTATAAAATGTCTGCTGAATGAATGTCGACTGACTTCTTGGCCCCTTGACTCTGAGGAGTACCTCTTTTGTCTCCATTGAACCAGCCTGTCCTCAAAAACAACAGAAAATGGTGTAACTACTTACTCCTACTTATCTTATTACCTTGGAGGGCCTTCCAGGTAGGGACCTGGCTGGAACAGACAGACTGACTTCTTCTTGGATGGGTGGAAAAAAATGACATACTCATAACCTTGTCCTTCCTTTTCAATGCACCTGGTAAAAATGCGGTAGTCTTCTTTGTCTGAGAGAGGAGAAATGTGAAAGAGACACAGAGAAAATATATAAAAAAAGATGTTTCTGTGAACACAGGGGGAGAGAGAGATGGAATTCAGTCATTCATTGTGTAGATTGATGTTCTACATCAGGGGCTCTTAAGTGGGATTCCACTCCCCCCAAGGGGTCCATAGAGAGATTTCAGGGGTCTGTGAACTTGTATGGAAAATAAATTACATATTTATTTTTAATAACGTCTAACTGAAATCTAGAATTTCTTCCAATTATGAATTTAAAAAATAATTCTCAGAATGGACCCATAGACTTCGTCAGATTGCTAAAGATAGCTATGAGACACATGAAAGTTTAAGAGCCTTTGTTCTATATGTGTGTAGATCCTGGAGGAAGATTTGAAAAATACTCAGTCCTTACCCTGTGAAACCCAGGCTTATAGGAGAGAATGTGATCTGTGACCTTGATAAGCTCCTTGGATTATAGAATTGAGGGCTGGAGAAGAATTTAGAAATCATCAAGTCTAGAGAAGTTGACTAATTTGCACAAGATTATACAAGTGACAGCTAAGACTTGAATCCAGGCGCTTGTACTCTAAAGCCAATGTAGTTGCCAATACTATACCATTGTCTCCTCATACCATTTTATGATGGAAAGAACCCTCAGAACATTGATTGGGGATTGGGGAATGGCCATTGTCCATGGGACCTCTAGTCTGATAGGGGAAACTGAGGCTCAACACCCAGAGCTCTTAGTCTGGTGGGGACAAATGAAATACATGTAAGGAAAGAGGCCTCAAAAGGTTTATAAAGGGACATCACTCAGAAGGGATGAATGAAATACAACCCATACTCAATAAGCAATTGCTGAGGACCTACTCATTGCTTTGGTTAGTGGAAGATACACCCAACTTGTAGACAGGAAGAACTTGGTTCAAGCAGAGGTGGGTGCCTTAGGCTAGACTCAGGAAACCCAGGTTCTAGTCCATATTTTGACATTACACTGCTTTGTGATTTTGAGAAAGTTACAAAAACTTTCTTTAGTTGTTCATTTTTTAAAAAAATAATTCAGTTTCTTTGTTTGTAAAATGGATTGGAAAATCTGTTCTAATTCTAATAATCTAAGTTTTAAGAACTTGGCTGCTTTAAAGCTGTGTGATCTTGGGCAAGTGTTTTAACTAATCTCCCTGAGCCTTGATTTTCTCATTTGTCACCTGCAAATATTCAAAGAATCTACGATTTCACTGATGACTAGCAATTGGTCTACCACGTAGTAGAAAAAAGCAAGGGAGCTGTCTGAGGCACGAAAGAGGTCATCCTCAATTTTCCCCTCTCCTTCACCCCATAAATCTAATCAGTTGTCAAGCCTTGTTCCTACATTAGCAAGACCTCTCAAATCCAGCCTCTTTTTAGTAATGAAGCCACAATTCTAGATCAGCCCCTCATCTTCCTAGATCAATCCCTCATCTTCCTAGATCAGGCCCTCATTATTCCAGATCAGCCCCACATCTTCCTAGATCAGGCCCTCATTATTCCAGATCAGCCCCTCATCTTCCTAGATCAGGCCCTCATCATTCCAGATCAGCCCCTCATCTTTCTAGACTAGTCCCTCACCGCTCTAGGTTAGGCTCTCCTCATTCTAGATCAAGCCTTCATCATTCTAGATCAGGCCCTCATTCTCCTCTCACCAGATTACCACAATGGTGTCCTAATTCGTCTCTTTGCCTCAACCCATCCTCCACACAGCTGCCAAAGTGATTTTTCTCTAAGTTTAGGTCTGACCTCGTCACTCCCTCACTCCGTACATTCTGGTGTCTCCTTATCGTCTCTAGGATCAAATGTAAATTTCTTTGATTGGCGTTAAAGCTTTTCTCAGCCTGACTCCAGCCTATGTTTCTAGCCTTGTTACACATTATTCCTCTCCCTGAACATCATGGTCTGACTACCCATTGGCCTTCTTACTGTTCTTCATGCAATAACACTCTTTCTCTTATCTCTGTGTCTTTGCATTGGCTGTCCCCTGTATCTGGAGCATACTCCCTCCCTTTTCTCCTTTGCTTCATATAATACTTGCTTTCTTCAAGGCTTAGCTGAAATGTATCTTTTAACTTGGAGCCTTTCTTGAACTCTACTCCCCCAGCTTTGGGTGCTGTCCATCCCCAAGCCAGTTTGTAGTTATTTTGTGTATTTTTATATATACATATTGTCTCTCCTGATAGAATGAAACTCTGTGAGGGCAGGGACCGGTTAATTTTTGGTTTCGTATTCCTAGCACCTAGAACCTGGTACTTAGTTGGTGCTTAATAAATGCTTGTGGATTGACTGATTGCCCAGGTTTTGACAGCTAATAAATGTCCAAAATGGGATTTGTGTCCAAATCCTGACTCTAAGTTCAGCGTCTATTTACTATGCCATGATGCCTCTCTACCTGCCATAAGAAGTTTATACCAGTACAAACCATTTGCCCCAAGTGGATTATTGCAAGGACATAGGTAGTGAGGCAGCATGGTGAATAGAGCAGTGGATCTGGACTGGGGAGACCTAAATTCTAATTGGGTCTCAGACTTTTCCTAGTTGTGTGATCCTAGGGAAGTCACAACCTCTGCTGGCTTAGTTTCTTCAATTATAAAATGGGGACAGTAATAGCATGTGCTTCCCAGGGTTGTTGTGAGGATCAAATGAAATCATATTTGTAAAATGCTTAGCACAGTGCCTGGTACATGGTATGTACTCCATAAAAGCTTTTTTTCTTTTCTACCTCCTTGTCAAACAATTTCTAATCCTGAAGATGTAAACGTAAACCAGCAGCAGTCTACTGGGCACCATAATGTGATATAATGTGAGGTGAGCAGCTTTAAGCAGAAGGATTTCATATGGGGTGAGGAAAGAGGTAAAATTGGTGAAGGAGGGGATGACCTTATGAAACAGAAATGATGCCTTGCTTGTGCTGAAGATGAGGAGCAGTTCTTGCAGGGACATGCCTACCTGAAGGCTAAGGAGGGACTCTTTGGGATGTTCTCTTTTTTGGGAGAAAAAAAAATGAGCCATTTCTTTTATACTTGGTGCCTGACATCTTTGAAAAAGTTATTGACTAGCCTAGAGCTAAAATATAAAGAATTTAGATTAGTTTGAAGGTATTAGAATCTTTAATTTAAACACAGGTCACATTTGCACAGTACTTTAAAGTTTAGAAAGCACCTTCCTGACAGTAGCTCTGAGGTGGGCCGTAGGGTATTGGAGCTGATAAGCACTTTTTGTTGCTGGTTTTCAGGCATTTTTTAGTTGTTTGTTCCAACCCTTTGCGGGATTTTCTTGGCAAGGATACTGGAGTGGTTTGCCATATCCTTCTCCAGCTCATTTGACAGATGAGGAAATTGAGGCAAACCGGGTCAAGTGGCTTGCCGAGGGTCACACAGCTAGTAAGCATCTGAGGCTGGATTTGAACTTAAGAAGGCGAATCTTCCTGACCCTAGGCCCGGCACTCTATCCACTGTACTACCTGGCTGCCTTTTTAGGGGTTATCTAGTGCAATTCCTTCATTTTAAATAGTAGGAAAATGGAGGGCAGGGGAAGAGAAATCAAGAGACTTGTCTTGTGGGGCAAGTATCAGTACCCTCATCTTACGTAGGGGGAAACTGAAGGCCAGAGAGATTTAGTGATTTGCTCCGGGTCACATAATCAACTAGGTAGTATACAGAATTAGGAGTCAGGAAGTCTGCCTCTAGTGTGACCTTGGGGAAGTCAGCCTCACTTTCCTCATCTGTAAAAATGAGGATAATAGTGGTACCTACCTCCTAAGTTTGTTGTGAGGATCAAACAAGATTACATACGTAATGTATTTTATAGATTTTAAAGCACTATGTAAATGTTAGCCATCATCATCGTTGTCATAATCCTTTTCATCCTCACCATCATCATGTGGGAGCCAGGACTTAAATCTAAATCTTTCAACTCAAAGAACAGTGCTCTTGTTCAATCTTGGAAGTGAGATTGTCTTTCTCTTTTCCAAGAAGCTTTTAGAACTAGCACAGTTTCTTGGCCTCAGATAGTTTAAGTACAGTTCTGAATAGGGGTATGGAATTGGGAATGGGAATAGGTGAGGGACTGAGATCACCTCTATAACTCTCTGGGGGAATAGTAGTATATTCCTGAGTAGTGAGGGGTGTGTGTGTGTGTGTGTGTGTGTGTGTGTGTGTGTGTGTGTGTGGTGTGTGTGTGTTGGGAGGAGGCACCAAGGAGGTCAGGACTCACCTGATTTGTCTTTAAATTCACTTGGCATCTTCAGCCCTCTGATGTGGTCACTATTGCTCTTGAAGGAAGGAAGTCTGATCCAGTCCCCATCCTTTGTCTTTTCTAGAAACTCCTTGTACAAGCGCATCATGTCAGGGCTCCAACTGGCATTGGGAAGGGCATAATCCTTCAGGTTTGTATTCTTTGGAAAGAACCTGGAAATCTAGAAAGAACCTAGTTTCAGAGTAGCACAATCTTCTGGGAGAAGATCAGGCAGATAGATGCCTTGGAGGTGGGGTCACTTAGAAGAATCAATTTCCAGGCCAATTTCTTTGGCTCCTCTGCTCCCAGAAAAGTACCAGAAGTATATACAGTTTGTAGAATCCTAGATTTAGATCTAGAAAAGTCACCTTCCATCCATGCAGATAAGGGAACTGAGGGTCTGAATGTTTCAGTGCAGAGGCAATGTTTGAACCTAGTTGAACCTCTCCACATAGTTCTTTTTCTAACACATCCCAGTGACTCTAGATACTGTACTTGGGCCAAGGGCCCAGTTGCCTCTGGGGAAAAGAATCTAGCTTTGTCAGGACAGGGAGAAATGAAATCACTCAACCTCCACTTTCCTAAAGGTTATCACCATTTAAGCTTCAGGGAAGATCTCTCTACTTAGTTCTGTCTGGCTGCTTATTACTGAGTGGCTCTTCCTGAGAGGTAGAGTAACTCCCTTTGCAATGAAAGCTTCCTCTGCAAAATGGATCCAAATCCAGGAGCTTGGAACAGTGTGTACACATCTAACCATGTACGTGTCCCCGACCCCAAGGGAGAAAGCTGGGTCACGTATCTGTACTTTTCACATTGCTAATCAGATAATAGTTGGGGTCAGTAACAGCAACATGACCTTCCCATACCAAGGATCATGAAAAATATAAAAACCAGAATTCTCCCTTTGAAATAAACTCAGGACCTCTTAAGTGCTGGCTTCCTTTTCACTTATCACAGAATGTTAGAACTAGAGTACTGGACCTGGAGTTGGGAAGACTGAGTTCAAATCTGGCCTCAGACACTTATTAACTTTGTAACCCCGGCCAAGTCTCAACCTCTCCCAGCCTTAGTTTCCTCCATTATAAAATGAAGATAATAATAGCCTCTACTTCACAGGGTTGTTGTGAGGATGAGTACACTGTAAACCTAAGAGCCTACAGAAATGTTAGCTCCTTACTGTTATCTAAGCCAACCTCCTCATATTACAGATGAGGAAACCGAGGCCCAGAGAGGTCAATTGACTTGTCCCAGGTCATACATTGAGTCAGTTGCAGAACCAAAGCTAGAATTCAGTCCAAAGTTCTTTGCACTATACTATTTATTCGCAGGCTCAATTTTTTATTTATTGGCTCAGTTGATCAAGAAGCTTTTACTTAAAAAAAAGTCTTTATTAAATGCCTACTATGTGGCAGGCACGAAGATGAGGATACAAATATAAAAGTAAGGTAGTCCCTGCCCCCAAGGAGCTTTTATTCTTCAGAGGAGATACAACAGAGAGCAGAACAGAGGTAAATCAATACAGTATATAGAGAAATGATTTTCATATGTTACACAGAATGATTTCTGTGCTGAGGGTACTAATATCTGGGGGAATCAGGAAAGATAGCCCTTAAGCTGAGGCTTGAAGGGAGCTATCAGTCAGTCAATAACCATTCATTAAAGATTATAGATTTAGAGCTGGGAGGGGACCAAACTCCTTATTTAACAGATGAGAAAACTGAGGCTCAGAAAGAAGAAATGGTTTGCCCATAGTCAAATAACTAATAAATATTAGAGCTGAGATTCAAACTCTCCTGACTTCAAGGCTAGTGTTCTTAGCAGTATATCATATTGCCTCTCAATTGTAACTTGTAGGGAAACCCAAGGGTGAGTGGATTATAAGGTATCTACCCCACTATGTCTGAGCTGTCCACACGCTTAGGGGGAGCTTTGTAGAAAGAGCCCAGTACTCAGTACTCACCAGGCTGTCTGTGGATGAGCTGAAGCTTGTTTGGAGAACTAGCTTGGGAGTATGTCTGTGCAGGACACTCTGGGGCCTGAGGCTAGGGGTTCGGAGAGGGCCCCTGTAGGAGCCAAACCGTGGCACTAGCCAGAGGCTCCTGGGCATCATAATCCTGACACAGGTGTGTTTGTCTGCTGGCTTGGAATCTGAAAGACCTTCAGCAAAGAGGCTCTGGAGAGGAGACTCAGAGTTTTTATCAGCGAGGGTTGCTAATGTAATCATTTCCCAGCCAAGTGAAACTCCTGCCAAAAGCTTCGCAGCAAGACATAAGTTTCTACTGCAGAGAGCATGGATTTCATCAGGGAAGCATGCACAGTCTTGTTTGATACAGTGAATAGGAAACAGCACTGGGCACTCTCCCTGAAGTACATCATTCCAGTACCTTTTGGAGAAAAACCTCAAATGATGCAGCAATTCTTAGAGGGTATAAGCTTGCTCCATGCCCCATATTTGCACATAATAAGTGCAGATTAGGAAAGAAAAATAGAAAAAATTTACATGATAATTTTGTTGCATATTTGAAAGGAATAATAAGTTATGCATAGTAGATTTGTAGTTTCATGCACGATTGTCTTTTTTTAATTGTATTTTGTTATGGAAATGCTTGTTTTATTCGATAAATTTAAAAGAAAATTAAAAAATTATAGGAATTCACATGGCTTGTATTTATGTATCAACTTATATACCTTACTATTTCTGACTGAAATAGTATAGAGATTGAAATAATGGAGAAACCCAAGATCTATCTTGCCAGAAGATTTGAAGAAGTTTAGATAGGACAAAGCCAAGTTCAAAGCAAAATAGCTCTTCAGCAGTCCTACAAAATATTTCATGTTTTAATGTTTAAGTATCAACATACTGGGAGAATATAATAGTAGTAATGTGTTACTGTTTTATATTTAAATTCTCAAAGTGTGTTTATGAGTGTTTTGTGTTTTAAGCATTTCTTTTGTGGTAGAGGAAATATTTCATTAAAAAAATTGAATTGTTTAATGCCTTCATTCCACTCTCCTTACTTCTTCTACCATGTCTCGTAAGATACAGGGTTGGGAGAGGAAGAGTGGCCAAATTAGGCTATTGATTGTAAGGGTCAGTGGGGATAGGACAAATTTCTCACACCTAGAAACTCAAATTGTGGAAAAAAAGGCAATGATTTCTAAAGAGAGAGGAGGCAAAGTGAAAAACAGAGTGAGGAAGTTTCTTTCTGTGTCCAGGCTTCCCTTGCCTACATCACTATTCCATGATGATGAACTTTAGCGAGGTCCCTGCCATGAGGAGGGCATCAGATTAAAAAGCAGTGGCCGTCAGTAGTTCTACTCTGCTCTAGACTTCAAGTCTGTGCCCCATGCCACAAGTCCCTGGTTCATAATTCCCAAGTCTTCACCTAATGAACAACTCTATTAAATGTATGAGTTGAACATCAGTTTCGAACTGTTGTTATATTGTCTATACTCCTTTGCCTATGAGTAGAAGGAGCAGGTAAGGGGGCTTAAACAAACTGACCTGTACATTTCCTAACACTCCTGGGTTCAGAATAGCTCATGTACTGCTTGGAAAACTGCCTGGGTCTGAGAAAGGCTGCACATGTTTTATTCTCTATTGTCTTACTGTTATTATCTATTGTTTTATTGCTTTTTTGGTCCTATGCCAAGAGTAAAACACTACACAATGTATCTAAGCCTATCTATCCATTGTGCCAAATTCAGGTGACTAAATAAAATCAGTGAAATATAGCAAATTTAGGGAAGAGATGGGGTTAGACAGAGATGAGGGGCAGAAGAGAAGGGTGGTTAAGAGCATTCTGATTCTGATTGAGTAAATTCATGATAACCTATAACTCTGAAGTAGCAAGTTGGTATAGTAACCCAAAGAGAGGCTGAGCTCCTGGGATAGAAGGTTATTGATTTTCAGAAGCTGTTGGCTACAGCACTTGTAACTGGTGTGGAGTACTATAATTGCTAGAGTGTAGGCGGACTTGGCCCAGTACCTGGATCTTCTTGTTGTTCAGGATAGTGGATCTCAGTACCACTTGGTGGTTGGAATGAATCACAGTTAGTGGCAGAGCCAGGAACTAGAATCCAGATGTCCTGGCTCCTTGTCTAATGATTTTCTTTCCACTATATCACCGTATGACAAGTGGAAGGTTAAGGAATATTTATCTGGTGTAGCAGACATGCAGATAAGTCCTTCTAAGGGGCTGGGAGGGTAGAAGCAAGAATGAAAAGATGAAAAGAATGAAAAGATCATTGAAGGTGCTGTTTTGGATGAAGACTTAGAGAGAAGTTCTGAACACCCCAACCATCTGTATATCCCATACAGGAGTGCATAGGAAGACAGAGGATG